>NC_134691.1:45422173-45424673 GCF_050947455.1 Rhinoderma darwinii | reverse complement strand
TGTCTGTGTGTGTGTGTGTGTGTGTGTTTCTGTGTGTGTGTGTGTGTGTGTGTGTGTGTGTGTGTGTGGAGGTGTTTGGAGGTGTGTGTGTCTGTGTGTGTCTGTGTGTGTGTGTGTGGAGGTGTGTGTGTGTGTGTAGAGGTGTGTGTGTGTAGGTGTGTGTGGAGGTGTGTGTGTGTGTGTGTGTGTGGAGGTGTGTGTGTGTGGAGGTGTGTGGGGGTGTGTGTGTGTGGAAGTGTGTGTGTGTGCGTGTGTGTGTGGAGGTGTGTGGAAGTGTGTGTATGGAGGTGTGTGTATGTGTGTGGAGGTGTGTGTGGAGGTGTGTGTGTTTGTGTGTGTGTGTAGAGATGTTTGTGCGTGGAGGTGTTTGTGTGCGTAGGTGTGTGTGAGTGGAGGAGTGTGTTTGTGTGGAGGTGTGTGTGTGTGTGTGTGTATGTGGCGTTGTGTGTGTGTGGAGGTGTCTTTGTGTGGTGTGTGTGTGAGTGGAGATGTGTGGAGGTGTGTGTGTGTGTGTGTGTGTGTGTGTGTAGAGGTGTGTGTGTGGAGGTGTGTGTGTGTGTGTATGTGTGTGTGTGTGTGTGTGTGTGTGTGTGTGGAGGTGTGTGTGTGTGTGTGGAGGTGTGTGTGTGTGTGTGTGTGTGGAGGTGTGTGTGGAGGTGTGTGTGGAGGTGTGTGTGGAGGTGTGTGGAGGTATGTGTGTGTGTGTGTGTGTGTGTGTGTGTGTGTGGAGGTGTGTTTGTGTGGAGGTGTGTGTGTGTGTGTGTGTGTGTGTGTGTGTGAGTGGAGGTGTGTGGAGGTGTGTGGAGTTGTGTGTTTCTGGAGGTGTGTGTGTGTGTGTGTGTGTGTGTGTGTGTGTGTCTGTGTGTGTGTGTGTGTGTGTGTGTGTTTATGTGTGTGTGTGTGTGTGTGTGTGTGTGTGTGGAGGTGTTTGGAGGTGTGTGTGTGTGTGTGGAGGTGTGTGTGTGTGTAGAGGTGTGTGTGGAGGTGTGTGTGGAGGTGTGTGTGTGTGTGTGTGTGTGTGTGTGTGGAGGTGTGTGTGTGTGGAGGTGTGTGGGGGGGGTGTGTGTGGAAGTGTGTGTGTGTGTGCGTGTGTGTGGAAGTGTGTGTATGGAGGTGTGTGTGTGTGTGTGTGTGTGTGAAGGTGTGTGTGTGTGGAGGTGTGCGTCTTTGTGTGTGTGGGGGGGTGTGTGTGGAAGTGTGTGTGTGTGTGTGTGTGTGTGTATGGAAGTGTGTGTGTGGAGGTGTGTGTGTGTGTGTGTGTGTGTGTGGAGGTGTGTGTGGAGGTGAGTGGAGTTGTGTGCTTCTGGAGGTGGGTTTGTGTGTGTGTGTGTGTGTGTGTGTGTGGAGGTGTGTGTGTGTGTGTGTGTGTGTGTGGAGGTGTTTGGTGGTGTATGGAGGTGTGTGTGTGTGTGTGTGTGTGTGGAGGTGTGTGTGTGTGTGTGTGTGTGTGTGTAGAGGTGTGTGTGGAGGTGTGTGTGGAGGTGTGTGTGTGTGTGTGGAGGTGTGTGTGTGTGTGTGGAGGTGTGTGTGTGTGGGGGGGATGTGTGTGGAAGTGTGTGTGTGTGTGTGTGTGTAAGTGTGTGTGTGGAGGTGTGTGTGTGTGTGTGTGTGTGTGGAGGTGTGTGGAGGTGTGTGTGTGTGTGTGTGTGTGGAGGTGTGTGTGTGTGTGTGTGTGTGGAGGTGTGTGTGGAGGTGTGTGGAAGTGTGTGTGTGTGTGTGTGTGTGTGTGTGGAGGTGTGTGTGTGTGGAGGTGTGTGTGGGGGGGGGGTGTGTGTGGAAGTGTGTGTGTGTGCGTGTTTGTGTGGAGGTGTGTGGAAGTGTGTGTATGGAGGTGTGTGTATGTGTGTGTAAGTGTGTGTGGAGGTGTGTGTGTTTGTGTGTGTGTGTAGAGGTGTTTGTGCGTGGAGGTGTTTGTGTGCGGAGGTGTGTGTGAGTGGAGGAGTGTGTTTGTGTTGAGGTGTTTGTGTGTGTGTGTGTGTGTGTGTATGTGGCGTTGTGTGTGTGTGGAGGTGTCTGTGTGTGGTGTGAGTGGAGATGTGTGTTTGTGTGGAGGTGTGTGTGTGTGTGTAGAGGTGTGTGTGTGTGTATGTGTGTGTGTGTGTGTGTGTGTGTGTGTGGAGGTGTGTGGAGGTGTGTGTGTGTGTGTGTGTGTGTGTGTGGAGGTGTGTGTGTGTGTGTGGAGGTGTGTGTGTGGAGGTGTGTGGAAGTGTGTGTGTGTGTGTGTGTGTGTGTGTGTGTGTGGAGGTGTGTTTGTGTGGAGGTGTGTGTGTGTGTGTGTGTGTGTGTGTGAGTGGAGGTGTGTGGAGGTGTGTGGAGTTGTGTGTTTCTGGAGGTGTGTGTGTGTGTGTGTGTGTGTCTGTGTGTGTGTGTGTGTGTTTCTGTGTGTGTGTGTGTGTGTGTGGAGGTGTTTGGAGGTGTGTGTGTCTGTGTGTGTCTGTGTGTGTGTGTGTGTGTGTGTGTGTGTGTGTGTGTGTGTGTGGAGGTGTGTGTGTGTGTGTGT
>NC_134691.1:45352173-45414673 GCF_050947455.1 Rhinoderma darwinii | reverse complement strand
GCTAGGGCCACATGTGGGATATATTCTAAATCTGCAGAACCTGGGCAATAAATTTTGAGTTGCATTTTTCTGGTAATACTTTCTGAAAAAAAAACATGAAATTTGTAAATGTCACCTCTATTTTGCTTTAATTCCTGTGAAACGTCTGAGGGTATGTTCACACGCTAGCTGGGTTTTACGGCTGAAATGACAGCCTGTTTTCAGAAGAAAACAGCTGCGTCGTTTCAGCCGTAAATGCTCCTCCTCGTATATCTTGAGCTGCTCTTCATTGAGTTCAATGAAGAACAGCTCAAATTACGTTGCAAAGAAGTGCCCTGCACTTCTTTGCTGAGGCAGTCAATTTACGCGTCGTAGTTTGACAGCTGTCAAACGACGACGCGTAAATTACAGGTCGTCTGCACAGTACGTCGGCAAAATCATTCAAATGAATGGGCAGATGTTTGCCGACGTATTGCAGCCCTATTTTCAGACGTAAAACGAGGCATAATACGCCTCGTTTAGTCTGAAAATAGGTCATGTGAACCCAGCCTAAAGGGTTAAGAAACTTTCTAAATGCTATTTCGAATACTTTGAGGGGTGAAGTTTTTAAAATAGGATGACTTATTGAATGAAGGTTTCTAATATATGAGGGACTCAAACCCACTTCACATCTGAACTGGCCCCTGTATAAATAGCCTTTTTAAATTTTCTTGAAAATGTGAGAAATTGCTGCTAAAGTTCTAACCTTGTAACGTCCTAGAAAAGTAAAAGGATGTTCAGAAGAACAATGCCAATCTAAAGTAGACATATGGGGGATGTTAATTAGCAACTATTTTGTGTGGTATAACTGCCTGTCGTACAAGCAGATACATTTAAATTTCGAAAAATGCTAATTTTTGCAATTTTTCGCAAAATTTTTGTGTTTTTCACAATTAAATACTGAATGTATGGAGCAGATTTTGCCAGTAATATAAAGTCCAATGTGTCACGACAAAACAGTCTCAGAATCCCTTGGATATGTAAAAGCATTCCGAAGTTATTACCACATAAAGTGAAACATGTCAGATTTGAAAAATGGGGCTCTGTCAGGAAGGTCAAAAGTGGCCAAAGAGGTCCCACCTCTGGGACCCGCACCTATCTTGAGAACGGGGCCCCCTAAACCCTGTTCTACCTCTTTCTGCTCTCGCTGCCTCCCGGCCATTTCCTGACTTCAAGGTCGGGAGTTACAAAAAAAAGCATAGTTTGCTGAGTTACACTGTTTCCGTAAGTCCCATAGAACCGAATGGTAGTTACGGAAGCAGCGTAGCTCGCATGCTACGCTGCTTCCGTAACTGCCATTCACTACTATGAGAATTATGGAAAGTTACAGAGGGATACGGAAAGTCCATGAAGTCAGGAAGAGGCTGGGAGGTGGCAAGAGCAGAAAGAGGTAGAACGGGGTTTAGGGGGCCCGGTTCTAGAGATCGGTGCAGGTCCCAGAGGTGGGACTCACATCTATCTGACAGGATCTACAGGATATGTCATAAATGTCCCTCATGAGAAAACCCCTTTAAAGTGTAACTAAACTACCAAAAACCTTCTGACATGTCATAGTGAAATGTCAGAAGTTTTGAACGGTGGGGGTCCGAGCACTGAGACCCCCATGGATCGCTATAACAAAGTGGCAGAAGGACCGCTGTGCCGCTTAGTTTCTGATCTGCTCTTCTCGAAAAGCCGAGCAAGTGGTGTACCACTCCGAGGAATGACGATCAGAAACGAAACGGCGCAGCATTCAATCGAGTGCTTTTGCCGCTTCACTTTAGCGATCGGTGGGGGTCTCAGTGCTCAGACCCCCCACCGATTAAAAAGTCTGACATATCACTATGACATGTCAAAAGTTTTATATTAAGAATATATTCTGTGAGAAAAGAGAGAAATAGTAAAAATAAGGGCCAGCACCTATTAGACCCTCGCCCACCACCCTGTCCCTGATAACGGTATGCGCCGTTTGTATATTGCCAATGCTGCCTGTGGCAGCATATGGCAAATAGTAACAGCCAGGGATCAATCTGAGTGGTCCCTGCAGTGATCTATGTCAGTCTGTTTAGAAAATACAACCAGGACATTGGCTGTGTCTTCCTCTCCCCTCACTGTAGTTGATCTGTGAGAGAAGAGAGAGACACTATAACCAAATCCTGAGCTGTACAAATGAAGTAAAGTGAAAAAAACACAAACTTTTCATGTCTGTGCCCCCTGATCACCCCATTTGTGCCCCCTCATCCCCTGTGTGAGCACAAGTGATCAGCCAGTTTTACATATATTTTTTTGCTCTGGATTAAGGAATCTATTTATCTACCTAGTGATAAGCTTTTTTTTTTTTTTCTTAGTTTGAAAAAAAATACCAAGAAAAAAGAAAATGTTTTTTAGACAAAAAAACGTAAAAAAACGTAGTAGCCTAATGGTTACAGTTCTACCTAAATAATGGCTCAGAGAAGGTTTACTGTGGAGCAAGCGTACAACTTGCTATGCTCCGGCAGTTCAGGCAGCGACACCGACTGCTTCAGAGGTGGAACTTTTTTCAGACAGTGACGGCTCAAGTTATACTTCTACCTCTGGACCCCAGGCCCTATGGTGGTGGCAACGTCTGAGGGTATGTTCACACGCTAGCTGGCTTTTACGGCTGAAATGACAATTGTTGCTGTCAAATCCCCGGTGCAGGGCCAAGTGGTGCAGGGCGTCCCATGTTCTGGGATCCTGCAATTTAATTCCCCCCCTCCCCCCAGGTCCCGCAACTGTCAGCAATCCCAGGAATAAATGTGGATGTTGCTAATTATACCCCTTTGCACTTCTTCCACATATTTGTCAGTGACCAAGTCCTGGAGTTAATTGTCCAATAGACATATATCTATGCAATACAGTTTATTGCACAGAAACCCACATCCATCTATTCATCATGTACCCCTACTAGTGTCCCTGAGCTTAATTTTTTTTTAGGCCTAACTCTAAATATGGGGTTGGTCAAAAAAACAACTATCCGCTCCTACTGGGCATCAAGAGCTGTCCACGCTACCCCTGTATTTGCAGCATTTATGTCCCGATACCGATATGAATCTATAATGCGCTTCATGCATTTTACAGATACCTCCCAAGTCCCCCAAAGAAATTACCCAAGCTACGGTCGCCTTAATAAATTAAGGCCTTTAATTTACCTCCTACAAGAATCTTTCCTCAAATCCTACACACCAGATCAAAATTTATCGGTGGATGAATCCCTGATTAGCTACAAAGACCGTCTTTCATTCCGGCAGTTCATCCCCTCCAAAAGTGCAAAATATGCCGTTAAACTATATAAAGTGTGCGAGAGCACAGCAGGTTACACCTGTGGTTTCTTGATCTATGAAGGCAAAGACCGCCAAATTAATCCCCCAGGCTGCCCATAGACAATTGGTACATCCGGCAAAATTGTGTGGGACCTAATGGTGCCATTCCTGCACCAAGGGTACCACGTCTACACTGATAATTTTATAGTAGTGTCCCCCTTTTTAAATCCCTCCATGCTTCAAATACAGGGGCCTGCTAAACAGTCCATAAAAACAGGGTGGGATTGCCAAAGCAATTGGTGTCCAGACGTGTGGAAAGGGGGGCGTCATTCACACTGGTAAGCGAGCAGTTACTTGTAGTAAAGTGGAATGAGAAGAAGGACATCTATATGTTGTCCACTATGCATCCAGGCACCACGGTGGCTGTTAGAGAGAGGGGGCCATCGTGGAAAAGCGTAGGCCTGTCTGTGTGACAGAGTACAATAAATTCATGGGGGTGTAGATCTGTCGGACCAGATGCTTCAACTGTATTTGGTGAAGCGGAAGACCAGGGCCTGGTACAAAAAGGTAGCAATCTACCTAATTCAGATCACTACCTATAATGGGTTTGTACTTTATAAAAAAACACAAGGAACGCTCACCTTCCTCCAGTTCCAGGAGGAGGTTATTGAGCGTCTCCTATTTTACTCCAATGACCCTGCATAACCCTACAAGTCTGAGGATGTGCAAAGTCTTGCAGAGCGCCATTTTCTTCACCCCGTCCCTTCCACCGAGACGCAAAGATATCCCCAAAAAAAGGTGCCGGATTTCCAGAAAGCATGGAAGGAGGAGGGATAGTCGCTTCTACTGCCCGATGTGCCCATTTCAACTCAATTTTAATTTATATTTTCATTTTAGTTTGTGAGCTTTCCAAGTTGGGAGGAATTATTTTGGGAGAGGTAGTAGAGTTTATTTATTCAGAAAATATTTTAACCCTTTCATATTTTAGATCATTTTGTTTCTTTTGAACAAAGCTGTTATTTTTATTAATATTTCTAATTGGTGATACGGGCATGATCTTTTTTTTTTATTTGGAGGATCACTAATAATCAAGCTGTTCCTAATCAATACACTATGGGCTTTACTACATTTGGGTTTTCGCCGGACCTCCTGCACACGACAATGCTTCTGGAAATACTGACATCATTTTGGGGATTAGTGATCCTTTAGGGTATGTTCACACGCTTAAAAAAAACGTCTGAAAATAGGGAGCTGTTTTCAAGCCAAAACAGCTCCTGATTTTCAGCTGTTTTTTAAGCAACTTGCGTTTTTTGCGGCGTTTTTTACGGCTGTTCTTGGAGCTGTTTTTCTATTGAGTCAATGAAAAACGGCTCCAAAAACGGCTCAAGAAGTGACATGCACTTCTTTTTACGAGGCTTTATTTTACGCGGCCGTCTTTAAAAACGGGCGCGTAAAATACGCCCCGTGGGAACGGAACGTTGGAGGCGTTCAGCCCCCGCATGTTTAGCCGTTTTTTGGGGCATTTATGGCTCGAAAAACGGCTGAAAATCGCCTGTGTGAACATACCCTTACTGTTCCTATAGATGGTTTTGGACACTGCCCCTTTATATATACTTTAACCGTTGGTTGTTTTGTGCACATAGCGGTTCCTACCTTGCCGGGCAGGGGCCTGTTATGGTGTACCGCGTCACTTGGCACGTTCATCCCTCATATAGGGATTGATGGAGCTAAAGAGACGTTGTACAACCAGTCACTGAAAAAAAAAACCTTGTCATGACAGCCGCGCAGGTGTTCAGTGAACAGACTCGAGTTTGCAACATAGTTGAATACATTTTCCTCCCTTTTTTTTTTGAAGATATTGCCCGTCACTCCAGTATAGTTTATTTTTTCCTCTCTGACTGATTTTATATTAGGACAGAATTCTGTCCACAATGACATCATAATGGCACAGATGAGGGACAACTGCTTCTTTAGCAAGATATGGTCATAAGTACAGGCAAATACGTCTATAGCGACATGCATCCGTTATGAATACACAGCTTCACTTCTCTTTTGCATGCTCACTACACCACTAGATGAATACCTTTAGGGGTCTAGTTTTAAAATGGGGTCATTTCTGGGTGTTTTTTTTTTGTTGAGGCAGCTCAATGCCTCTAAATGCATGATATGGGGCCGAGAATTTATTCAATTGTGCCCTGAAAGCCTCCATGTGCTCCCTTCCTTTTGGGCCCTGCCATGCGTCCAGGCAGCGTTTTAGGGCCACAATGAGGGTACTTTTGAAAACAGGAGAAACAGGGTGATGGATTTTGGGGTGTGTTTCTTCATTCTCATGTTCGCTTTACAAAGAAATCTGTCTTTACAATGACACATTTGTGGAAAAAGTGGAATTTTATTTTTTTCCACCTGCTTTACATTAAATTTAGCAAAAAACTGTGGGGTCAAAATGCTCTCTACACCCTTAGATAAATACCTTAAGGGGGTCTAGTTTTCTAAATGGGTTCATTTCTGAGGAGTTTCTATCGGTCTGGCAGCTCAAAGCCTCTACAAATATGCGGTGGGGACTAAAACATTTTCAAGCAAAATATGTGTCCTGAAAGCCTCCAGGTGCTCCCTTCCTTTTGGGCCCTGCCGTGTATTCAGGCAGTGTATTAGGGCCGCAATGGGGGTATTTATGAAAATAGGAGAAACAGGGTGATAGATTTTGGGGTGTGTTTCTTCATTCTCATGTTCGCTTTACAAATAAATCTGTCTTTACAATAACACGTTGGTGGAAAAAGTGGAATTTTATTTTTTTTTCACCTGCTTTGCATGAGTTCTTACAAAAAACTGTGGGGTCAAAATACTCACTACAACCCCTAGATAAATACCTTAAGAGGTAAAGTTTTAAAAATGGGGTCATTTGTGGGGGTTTCCGTCATTCTGACCCCTATGAGGCCCTGAAAACCTGTCTTGGAGCAGGAAAACAAAATGTATAAAATTACTATAATTCTTCTAAATTGTTCAAAATGTATTTTATTTTTTCAAAATTGCTTGCAAAATAGAGTAAAGAGATGGAAATATATATTTAATTTAAAAAAATGTACAGTATGTACGTACACATATGTGACATATTGCAAGTTCCAAATAGGGAAAATTGTTAATTTTTACAAAATGTCATATATTTTTGTATTCTTTCATTAATTTACGCAAATCGTATCAGTCTACTTTTACCACTAAAATAAAGTACAACATGTGACGAAAAAACAATGTCAGAATTCCTTGGATATGCAAAACTATTGCAGAGTTATTCTTTGATAAATTCAGACATACCAGATTTGACAAATCTGGCTTGGTCATTAACCTCTTCACGCGCTGCGCCGCAACTGTACGTCCTGTAGAGGGCTTGCTTCCCGCATCAGGACGTCCAGTTGCGGAGTAGTTCCCAACGCACACTGTCCTAACGGACAGTGTCCGGGAATCGGGAGGTCAGCTGTCCCCGACAGCTGACACTCCAGTCTTGCCTGTCAGCGTACCATCGCTGCTAATTTTGGCAATTAACCCATAAAAGCTGCGACAGATTGCGTTTGCCACATTTAAGGGGTTTGAAGCACATCGGCAGCCCCCACGAAGTGATTGTGGGGGCTGCCGATGCTTGTCATGGCAATCGGAGGCCAGACAATGACCTCCGGTTTGACATGTACGGAAGCCTCGGAGGAGCAGCCCCCGGCCGGTCCACCGAGTCTTCCTGTCAGTGCGACTGTCACATCACAATGACAGTTAGAATACATTACACTACGTAGCTAGTGTAATGTACTCTAGCAGCGATCAAAGCTGCAAGTCTAAATGTCCCGTAGTGGGACATGTGAAAAAATAAAAAAACAGTAATAAAAATGTTTTAAAAAAAAGTGTAAAAATAAAACTTATAAGTTATATAAACAAACACTGCTTTTTTCCTATAATAAGAATGTAATTATAGGAAAAAAATGAACACATTAAAAAAAGTACACATATCTGGTATCACCGCGTTCATAACGACCCCAACTATAAAACTATATTAAAAAGTAAAGGGAGGAAACCTCCAGCTCACCAGTTTGTTGCGTCTCCTGACTCCTCGCTCGGATCCCCGCTACGGCTGGCGGTATATGCAGTAAAGAAACAGTGGAAATGATCCAGCGCTGAGTCCAGTCGAAAATTACATTTCTTTGCCATGATTAAGAGCATAGGAGTTGCTCGAAAAGCGTAGGCCAGGGCACTACTGCCTACTCACTTCTTTCTTGGGACTGCGTCTCCCTACAATTTTATTCATATCACCCCAATAAAGATGGGAACACCGTTTCCTTTTTAATTTTCGACTGGACTCAGCGCTGGATCATTTCCACTGTTTCTATAAAACTATAATGTTATTTTTCTCGCTCGATGAACACCCCAAAAAAAATCAATAAAAAACTACACCAGAATCGCTATTTTCTGGTCACCACCCCTTCCAAAATAGATAATCAAAAAGTCGCATGTTCCCGAAAATAGTACGAATAAAAACTACAACCCGTCCCGCAAAAAACCGGCCCGTACACAGCTATTTTGACTGAAAAATAAAAAAAGTTATGGCTCTCAGAATATGGTGACACAAAAAAATAATTTATTTTATAAAAAAGTGATTAAAGAAAAAAGAGAATAAAGTAAAATTGTCATTTATAGCACACGGTGAACGCCGCAAAAAATAAACTAAAAAACATTGTCAGAATTGCTTGTTTATGGTCACCTGGCTTGCAAAGAAATTGAATAGAAGATGATCCAAAAAATTGCATGTACCCCAAATTGGTACCAATGAAAAGTACAAATTGCCCCGCAACAAATAAGCCCTCACACAGCTCCGGTGGTGAAAAAATAAAAAAGTTCTGGCTCTCAGAATATGCCGATGCAAAATGTGCAGAGTGTTCCAACAGCGGATAAGATCAGGCGCCATTTATCAGATCGACAACGGCCACACTTCTATGAATTATTATTTATTTACTGCATTATTATACCCTCGTATTATGCCCGGATGTTCTCAGCACAGATTAACAATGCCCCCACATTATAAACTGAAATACCAGCAAAATCCCAAACAGAACTATTAGGGCATGGCCCCACGTGGCGGATTTCCTCCGCAACTGTCCGCATCAATGCCGCACAGAATCTGCGTTGCAGATTCTGCGGCGGATCTGCCCAAAATGTGCAGTAAATTGATGCGGACTAGCTGCTGCGGACTGCGGGAAAAGTGCTTCCCTTCTCTCTATCAGTGCAGGATAGAGAGAAGGGCCAGCACTTTCCCTAGTGAAAATAAACAAATTTCATACTTACCGGCCGTTGTCTTAGTGACGCGTCCCTCTTTCGGCATCCAGCCCGACCTCCCTGGATGACGCGGCAGTCCATGTGACCGCTGCAGCCTGTGTTTGGCTGCAGCCGTCACTTAGACTGAAACGTCATCCTCGGAAACCGGACTGGAGACAGAAGCAGGGAGTTCTCGGTAAGTATGAACTTCTATTTTTTTGACAGGTTGCTGTATATTGGGATCGGTAGTCACTGTCCAGGGTGCAGAAACAGTTACTGCCGATCGCTTAACTCTTTCAGCACCCTGGACAGTGACTATTTACTGACGTCGCGTAGCAACGCTCCCGTAATTACGGGAGCCCCATTGACTTCCTCAGTCTGGCTGTAGACCTAGAAATACATAGGTCCAGCCAGAATGAAGAAATGTCATGTCAAAAAAGCAAGACGCATCCGCAGCACACATAACATGTGCATGACAGCTGCGGACTTCATTGCGGAATTTAGAATCTCCATTGAAGTCAATGGAGAAATTCCGCCATGAGTCCGCAACCAGTCCGCCACTGGTCCGCAACAGACAGAGCATGCTGCAGACACCAAATTCCGCTCCGCAGCCTATGCTCCGCAGCGGAATTTTACGCCTCGTCTAAACGAACACTTCTAAATATAAGTGGAAGTCAATGGAGAAACGGCTCCGCTGCGGATTCAAGTGGAATTCCGCCACGTGTGAACCCAGCCTAACCAAGCAAAATCTGCGCTCCAAAAGCAAAATGGCGTCCCTCCCTTCTGAGCCATGCAGCGTGCACAAACTGCAGTTTGCGCACACATATATGGCATCGCCTTACCCGATTGAACCCGCTTAACGTTTTATGAGGTATTTGTCTTCAGTGGTACAAACTGGGCACAACATATTATGCACTAAAATTGCATATCAGTGGAAAATTGCAATATTCACACCATCCGCTGTGCATTAATCCCTTTGCGCACTATGACTTAATAGCATGTCATGGTGCGGGGGTTGGTGTATGGAGCGGGCTCACATGCTGAGCCCGCTCCATACGCTGCGAGTGTCGGCTGTGTATTACAGCTGACACCCAGGACTAACGGACAGGAACAGCGATCGTGCGGTTACAGAAGCCTGTAAAAATAACAATATACTGCAATACATTAGTATTGCAGCATATTGTACCCGCGGATCCAATGATCGCTGGTTCAAGTCCCCTAAGGGGACTAATAAAATGTGTAGAAGAATTAAAGTTATTAGTAGTGAGAAAGAAAAAAGTTTAAAGTTAAAAAAACAAAACACCTTTTCCCATTTTTCTTCTAAAGTAATGTAAAAAAAAAATAACTTGGTATCGCTACGTCCGTAAAAGGCCGAACTATTACAATATACCATTATTTAACTCGCACGGTGAACACCGTAAAAAACTTAAATAATTTAAACCGCCAAAATCGCTGTATTTTTAGTTTTTACCGCACGTCGAAAGCAGTAAAAACTAAAACCCAAAAAATGGAAATCAGATTTTTTTCCTATATCAGCCCGCAAATAATTTTTTTTCAGTTTCCCAGTACATTTTATGGTACTTTAAATGGTGTCAATAGAAACTACAATTCCTCCCGCAAGAAATAAGCCCTCACATTACTCTACTGACCGAAAAAGAAAAAGTTATGGCTCTAAGAACGTGGGGAGGGAAAAACAAAAAGAAAGCAAAAAATGAATCAGTCCTGAAAGGGTTAACTCATTTCTAATGAAAAAAAACACTTTTGACCACATGTGGGCTATTTCCGTACTCGGGAGAAATTGCTTTAGAAAGATTGGTTGTTTTTTTCTCCTTTATCCCTTGTGAAAATGAGAAAAATCAACATTTTAGTGGGAAAAAATTGTGATATTCATTTTCACGGCCTAATTCTAATAAATTCTGCAAAAGACCCGTGGGGTCTGAATGCTCACTATACCCCTAAAAAAAATTGCTTGAGGGGTGTTTCCAAAATGGGGTAACTTGGGGGGTTTCCACTGTTTTGGTCCCTCCAGGGCGTTGCAAACGCGGCATGGCACCGAAAAACAATCCAGCAAAATCCATGCTCCAAAATCCAAATGGCGCTCCTTCCCTCCTGAGCACCGCCATGGGTCTAATCAGCAGTTTATTACCACATATGGGGTATTGTCGTAATCAGGAGACATTGCTTTACAAATGTTGTGGTTCTTTTTTTCCTTTATTCCTTGTAAAAATTTAAAACTTCTATGCTTTTTCAGAAAAAAAGTTGATTTTCATTTTCACTGCCTAATTCCACTAAATTCTGCAAAAAAACCTGTGTGGTTAAAATGCTAACTATACCCCTAGATAAATCCTTGAGGGTTGTAGTTTCCAAAATGGGGTAACTTTTGGGGTGTTTCCACTGTTTTGGCACCACAAGACCTCTTCATATCTGACAAGGTGCCTAAAATATATTCTAAAAAAAGGAGGCCCAAAATCCACTGGGTGGTCCTTTGCTTCTGAGGCCTGTGTTTCAGTCCATTACCATACTAGAGGCAAAAACTGAAGAATATGGGCAATAAATATTGAGTTGCATTTCTCTGGTAAAACCTTCTGTGTTACAAAAAAAAAATGTATTAGAAATGATACTTTGCTTTAATTCCTGTAACGCCTAAAGGGTTAAAACACTTATTGAATGCTAATTCGAATACCTTGAGGGGTGCCGTTTTCAAAATGGGGTGACGTCTGGGGATTTTCTAATACATAAGGCCCTAAAAGCCACTTCAGAACTGGACTGGTCCCTGAAAAAATGGCCTTTTTAAATTTTCTTTAAAATATGAGAAATTGCTGCTAAAGTTCTAAGCCTTGTAACGTCCTAGAAAAATAAAAGGACGTTCAAAAAACGATGCAAACATAAAGTAGACATATGGGAATGTTAACTAGTAACTATTTTGTGTGGTATTACTACCGGCAAATACGTTTAAATTTAGAAAAATTTACATTTTTGGCTAATTTGTCTACATTTTGGTGTTTTTCAGAAATAAATACTGAACTTATCGACCAAATTTTTTCACTAACATAAAGTACAACATTTCACGAGAAAACAATCTCAGAATCGCTTGGATAGCTAAAAGCATTAAAACGTTATTACCACATGAAGTAACACATGTCAGATTTGAAAAAATCGTCTGTGTCCTGAAGGCCAAAACAGGCTGGGTCCTGAAGTCTTTAAGGTCCAAACAAGCTTAGTCATTAAGGGTTTAAGGAGAGGTGATACAATTTTTTTATTATTTTCTTTTCTTTAATAAAACAGTGTATGAGTGTGTTTTGTGCAACTTTCTAAATACTTTTTATTAAAAATTATTTTTACTTTTTGAGATACAGCTGCTTTATATCCTGAATACAGAGCAGCTGTATCTAGTGCTAAAACCTGTATCCGTCAGGTTAGTGGCACTGACGGGTACTGTGTCAACGGGTACAGAATCTGCACGCTCCTCTCCTGAAATACTCTGTGCTGCTGTGAACTCTGCTCTTACCATTACGTGGTGACTTGCCAATCATGTGAAGGTGTTATTGAGGACAGGAGTGGAGGAGAGGTACAACTGAGCTACGTAATGGTAAGAGCAGAGTTCACAGCAGCACTGAATCTGCACGCTCATCTCCTGAAATACTCTGTGCTGCCTTAAACTCTATAGACTGGTCAGGATCCTGTTTCTTTTAAATGCTGCACTGTAGCGCAGCCTTATATAGTGGATCGAGCGGGTTCCCCAGCAGCATTTAAAAGAAACAGGATCCTGACCTGTCCACAGAGTTTAAAGGGTTATTCCCAAGTTGATAAATGTAGCTATGAAGCTCCCCCATGTAAAAATAATTCTTAAGATAAAAAGGGGGATAAAAAAGAGAGAAAACGGCGCTCCTCTAAGGTGATATCGTTCTGGTATTTGTAGGATAGTGAGTAACTTAATGAATGGAGCTCACCTTGGTGAGTTGTGCAATGTCGCCAGCACAACTTGACTTTGTAGCTTGTACACGCTCGATCACACTGTGCTTGCCTCTGGAGTAGAGATGAGCGAACCGGGACAACCGAACCCGGTTTCGGTCCGAACTTCCGGAAAAGTTCGGTTCGCAGCGAATCCGAACTTCACCGGGTTCGGCCGAACCCATTTTGACCGAACCCGGTCAAAAATATTATACAAATCGGCAGCCACTTATCTCTATCAATCACTGATAGAGAAAAGAGGCTGCTGATTAAAAATAAAATAAAAAGCATTTCATACGTACCTGGTCGTTGTCTTGCGGACGAGTCCCTCTTCTTCCTCCAGTCCGACCTTCTTTTCTGACGCGGCAGCCCGTGATTGGCTGCAGAGGCCTCTGCAGCCTGTGATTGGCTGCAGAGGTCTCTGCAGCCCGTGATTGGCTGCAGCGGTCACATGGGCTGCATCGTCATCAAGGAATGTCGGGCCGGATGTCGCGAGGGACGCGTCACCAAGGCAACGGCCAGGAGACCGGACTGGAGGAAGCAGGGAGTTCCCGGTAAGTATGAACGTCTTTTTTTTTTTACAGGTACTCTATATTGTGATCGGTAGTCACTGTCTAGGGTGCTGAAACAGTTACTGCCGATCAGTTAACTCTTTCAGCACCCTGGAGAGTGACTATTTACTGACGTCGCCTAGCAACGCTGCCGTAATGACGGGTGCACACATGTAGCCACCCGTCATTACGGGGCCTCATGCACACGACCGTAAAAACACCCGTTATTACGGTCGTAAATACGACCCGAAATAGCGGGCCCATAGACTTCTGTTAGCCACGGGTACCTTCCCGTTTTCTCACGGGAAGGTGCCCGTGCCGTTAAAAAGATAGAACATGTTCTATTTTTTTATTTTACGGGCCGTGCTCGTAATTACGACTCGTAATTACGAGCACGGCCGGCCACGGGCAGCCGGCCGCTTTTGCGAGCCGTGCTGTCATTATAAGGGTATGTTCACACGACAGCGTCCGTTACGGCTGAAATTACGGTTATGTTTCCGCCTGAAAACATCCCCGTAATTTCAGCCGTTACGGCATGTGCAGGCGCTTGAACGCCGCGTCCATTACGGATGTAATTGGTGCTGCTATTCATTGGAGTCAATGAATAACGGCTCCAATTACGGTCAAAGAAGTGACAGGTCACTTCTTTGATGCGGGCGTCTATTTACGCGCCGTCATTTGACAGCGGCGCGTAAATATACGCCTCGTGTGAACAGACAAACGTCTGCCCATTGCTTTCAATGGGCAGATGTTTGTCAGCGCTATCGAGGCGCTATTTTCGGACGTTATTCGGGGCAAAAATGCCCGAATTACGTCCGTAATTAGTGCGTGTGAACATACCCTGTGTTCACACGCACTAATTACGGACGTAATTCGGGCGTTTTTGCCCCGAATTACGCCCGAAAATAGCGCCTCGATAGCGCTGACAAACATCTGCAAATTGAAAGCAATGGGCAGACGTTTGTCTGTTCACACGAGGCGTATATTTACGCGCAGCTGTCAAATGACGGCGCGTAAATAGACACCCGCGTCAAAGAAGAGACTGGTCACTCCTTTGGCCGTAATTGGAGCCGTTATTCATTGACTCCAATGAATAGCAGCGCCAATTACGTCCGCAATGGACGCGCTGTTCAAGCGCCTGCACATGCCGTTACGGCTGAAATTACGGGGATGTTTTCAGGCGGAAACATCCCCGTAATTTCAGCCGTTACGGACGCTGTCGTGTGAACATACCCTAATTATAGCAGCACGGCCCGTAAAATAGAAAAATAGAACATGTTCTATTTTTTTAACGGCACGGGCACCTTCCCGTGAGAAAACGGGAAGGTACCCGTGGGTAACAGAAGTCTATGAGCCCATTATTGCGGGTCGTAATTACGACCCGCAATAACGGGTGTTTTTACGGTCGTGTGCATAATGGGAGCACGGCTTGGAAAAACGACCGGCTGCCTGTGGCCGGCCGTGCTCATCTCCTGAAATACTCTGTGCTGCCTTAAACTCTGTGGACAGGTCAGCATCCTGTTTCTTTTAAATGCTGCTAGGGAACCCGCTCGATCCACTATATAAGGCTGCGCTACAGTGCAGCATTTAAAAGAAACACGATCCTGACCTGTCCACAGAGTTTAAGGCAGCACAGAGTATTTCAGGAGATGAGCGTGCAGATTCAGTGCTGCTGTGAACTCTGCTCTTACCATTACGTAGCTCTCAGTCTGTTACCTCTCCTCCACTACTGTCCTCAATAACACCTTCATGATTGGCAAGTCACCACGTAACGGTAAGAGCAGAGTTCACAGCAGCACAGAGTATTTCAGGAGATGAGCGTGCTGATCTTGTGCGCGGTGGTGACTTGCCAATCATGTGAAGGTGTTCTTGAGGACTAGAGTGGAGGAGAGGTAACAGACTGAGAGCTACGTAATGGTAAGAGCAGAGTTCACAGCAGCACAGAATATTTCAGGAGAGGAGCGTGCAGATTCTGTGCTGCTGTGAACTCTGCTCTTACCATTACGTAGCTCAGTCTGTTACCTCTCCTCCACTCCTGTCCTCAATAACACCTTCACAAGATTGGCAAGTCACCACCCCGCACAAGATCCGCACGCTCATCTCCTGAAATACTCTGTGCTGCTGTGAACTCTGCTCTTACCATTACGTGGTGACTTGCCAATCATGTGAAGGTGTTCTTGAGGACAGGAGTGGAGGAGAGGTAACAGACTGAGAGCTACGTAATGTTAAGAGCAGAGTTCACAGCAGCACTGAATCTGCACGCTCATCTCCTGAAATACTCTGTGCTGCCTTAAACTCTATGGACAGGTCAGGATCCTGTTTCTTTTAAATGCTGCACTGTAGCGCAGCCTTATATAGTTCCCCAGCAGCATTTAAAAGAAACAGTGTGTGTGTTTGGGTATGTGTCTTTGTCTGTTTTTGTTTTTATATGTGTGTTTGTGTATATGTGTGTTTATGTGTGTTTGTGTATATATGGGTGTGTTTGTGTATATGTGTTTGTGTATATGTTTGTGTATATGTGTGTGTATATATGGGTGTATGTGTATATGTTTGTGTGTAGATGTTTGTGTGTGTGTGTTTTTGTGTGTGTTTGTGTATATGTGTGTATATGGGTGTGTGTTTATGTGTGTGTTTGTGTATATATGGGTGCGTTTGTGTATATGTGTTTGTGTATATGTGTGTGTATATATGGGTGTATTTGTGTATATGTTTGTGTGTAGATGTTTGTGTGTGTGTGTTTTTGTATATGTGTGTGTTTGTGTATATGGGTGTGTGTTTATGTGTGTGTGTTTGTGTATATATGGGTGTTTGTTTATATGTGTGTATGTGTGTTTGTGTATATGTGTGTGTTTGTGCATGGTTGTTTGTGTGTGTGTGCGTGTATATATGTGTGTGTAGGGGAGTAGAAGTATTGTTATTGTTCACATTGATAACTGTTTTTTTATGTTGTTGCAGATTTTGATGTACCAATTGGACTACATCTTCGATTCGTTGGACCCACTGCGTAGATCTACGTTTTTTCAAATTTTAATAAAGTGGTTAACGAGGGTTTTGTTGGGGATTTCATATTTCAATACAAAAGAATTGTCTTTGTGTTTTTTTTTAAACTTTATTAGTGCCTAGATAATGGCAGTTGGCTGATTGACAGCGTCCATTATTAAGGCGGTACTTAGTGTTAGCCGTTGCAGAGGCTAGCACTAACCATCCATTATTACCCCGGTACCCACCACCACCAGGGGTGCCGGGAAGAGCTTGGTACGATCCAGTACCCGACCATCTGTTGTGATGGTCGGGTACTGGGGCGGCCGTAGGCTGGTATTATGAGGCTGGGAAGGGCCAAAAACAGTGGACCTTCCCACCCTTGTAATGCTAGGCTGCTGCTGCTGTGTTGTATCGGGCTGGTTATAAAAATGGGGGGACCCCCACGTCGTTTTTTTTTTTGAATTTAACAAATTTAAGAATAGACGTTGGGTCCCCCACATTTTTAATAACCAGCCACATACAAGGCCGCAGCAGTCTGGCATTACATGGGTGGGAAGGGCCACTGGTTTTGTCCATTCCCAGGCTAATAACACTGTGTTGTATGTGGCTGGTTATGATAAATTGGGTGGAACCCCATGTCTTTTTAAAAAAAAATGAAAAATAAATAAATAATTAAAAAAAATTACGTGGGGTCCCCCCCACTTTTATAACCAGCCAGATACAACACAGCAGCAGCCTAGCATTACAAGGGTTGGAAGGTCCACTGTTTTTGGCCCTTCCCAGCCTCATAATACCAGCCTGCGGCCACTCCAGAACCCTACCATCACAACAGATGGTCGGGTACTGGATCGTACCTGGCTCTTCCCGGCACCCCTGGTGGTGGTGGGTACCGGGGTAATAATGGTGGTTAGTGTTAGCCTCTGCACCGGCTAACACTAAGCCTCACCTTAGTAATGGATGTTGTCACTCAGACAGCGGCCATTACTAAAGTGGTAGTAATAAAATTTGAAAAGAAAAGACAAAGATATAGATAAAATATTTTATTGAAATAAAGCACCCCCAACACAACCCTCATTAACCATTTTATTGTAGAAAAAAAAACTGTCATCGAAGTAGTCCTCGAAACCGACGTAGTCCAAACACCAAACCTGTAAAAAAAAAAAAAAGAAATAAAACATGTCGTATGCTTAGATTCAGTTTAATGTGTGATACTGACTGTTATACCATGTATAGAAGCCTGCCGCAAAGTTGACTTAGATACAAGGCGCCAACAGACAGTATCATACATGGCCATACAGACATATATACAAACAAACATACATGCAAACATACATACATGCAAACATACATACATATATACAAACATACATACATATATACATGCAAACATACACACATATATACATACATACATACATGCAAACTATCATACATACATGCATACACACACACACATGAAAACATACATACAAACATGCAAATATACATACATACATACATACATACATATATACAAGCATGCACAAATATACATGCAAACATAATTACATACAGGCACATATATATAAACATACATGCAAACATACATGCAAAAATAAAAACATACATACATACACGACAACATACATACATACATACATACATACATGCAAACATACATACATACATGCAAATATATACATGCAAATATACATACAAACATGCACATATATACATACATGCAAACATACATGCACATATATACATACATACATACATACATACATGACAACATACATACATGCAAATATACATTCATGCAAACATACATAAATGCAAACATACATACATGCAAATATATACATGCAAATATACATACAAACATGCACATATATACATACATGCAAACATACATGCACATGACAACATACATACATACATGACAACATACATACATACATACATACATACAATGCATACATACATACATACAAACATACATTCATGCAAACATACATGCAAATATATACATGCAAATATACATGCACATATATACATACATGCCAACATACATAAATACATACATACATACATACATACATACATGCATACACACATGCAAACATACATACATACATACATGCAAATATATACATGCAAATATACATACAAACATGCACATATATACATACATACATGCCAACATATATGCAAACATACATACATGACAACATACATACATACATACATGACAACATACATACATGCAAACATACATTCATGCAAACATACATACATGCAAACATACATACATGCAAACATACATACATACATTCATGCAAACATACATACATACATGCAAATATATACATGCAAATATACATACACACATGCACATATATACATGCATGCCAACATACATGCAAACATACATGCACATATATACATACATACATACATGACAACATACATACATGCACATATATACATACATACATACATGACAACATACATACATGCCCAAAAAAAATAATAATACGTTCATACTTACTTTTGTCAAAGATATTTTAATTATCTTTATATGTGTGAACATATATTGCTTTAAATGGACAGTTGAGTTGTCACTAAAGCTCAAAGATCTGCTAACAACAGCCTACAGGGGGGATGAGTATTCTATTCTAAGACTTCGGCCACATGACCTAATGACCTTGTAATCAGCTGATACAAGGGCTGACATGACAAAACCCAAAAACACTTGCAATCCATTTAAACTAAATATATATATGTTAAGATAAGCTTGGAACTCTATGTTTTACCATATGTGGTATGTATATGTGTAAGCATGAGGGTAACACCTTCTCTCTCTCTTCATTATAAATAAAGATGCATCTGCCCCCCCATGGCAGAGACTGTTTGAACACTGACGCTGCGTGTCATGGTCTCTCTCCAGCCGGCCGGCCTCTCTCAGATCCACCATTGAGAGAGCATTCATTAATTTGGAGCTCATAGACAAATGCAGATAATGTCCAACGTTAATGGACAATGTCAATTCTGCAGCGACACTTTCCTCCTGTCCGGCCTCCAGCAATGACGTTTCATTCATGTCGCCGCTGCAGCCTGTGATTGGCTGCAGAGGCGGTCACGTGGGATGAAGCGTCATCCTGACGTGCGTGACCGCCACTACAGCCTGTGATTGGCTGCAGCGGCGAAAGGGATGAAACGTCATCGCTGGAGGCCGAACAGGAGGAATGTAAGTACGAACGTATATATATATTTTTTTTATTACATTTAAATTGTATTTTCCGCGCGCCGAGCATGTACTGTCAAGGTTGCTGAAAGAGTTAGTGCAGCACATTAACTCTATCAGCACCCTGGACAGTAGCATGCTCGGCGCACGGAAGTGACAGGTTCGGTCCGAACTACTTCGGTCCGAATCGAACTTTTTTGTGAAATTCGGCGAACTAGCCGAACCGAACTTTTGAAAAGTTCGCTCATCTCTACTCTGGAGCCATAACCGCATAGGGTGAATTCGTATCAGGAACTCCTCTCCTTGCGGTTTTGAAGTAATGCAGATTAGGAAGAAAAAGCTGCTCCTCTGAACGGGCACTCAGGTGTGGATTGTACTGGTATCTTCACAAAATCGTCAGGCCCTGACGATTTTGTGAAGATACCAGTACAATCCACACCTGAGCGCCCGTTCAGAGGAGCAGCTTTTTCTTCCTAATCTCCATGTAAAAATAAGAAGTTTTCTAATTACCTGTCCGTCGCCCAGCGATGTCGTTTTCCTGCGATTCTTGATTGAAGTCCAGGTCGGTCCCTCTTTGTATCTTGCGCATTGTCTAGGTTCCCGGCCACCGCTATTTACCTTTAGCGGTGGCCGCCCATGCGTAATGACATCCTCTCCTTCCTGAGGAAAGGATGTCATTTATCTTGTGAACGCGCATCTCGGCGCATGCGCCGTAGATGCACGGCGAGACACCAGGCGAGACACCAGGCGAGACACCAGTCGCACAGTATGTATATATATATATATATGTTTGTGTATGTGTTTGTGTGTTTGTGTATATATGTGTGTTTGGGTATGTGTCTTTGTCTGTTTTTGTTTTTATATGTGTTTGTGTATATGTGTGTGTGTGTTTATGTGTGTTTGTGTATATATGGGTGTGTTTGTGTATATGTGTTTGTGTATATGTTTGTGTATATGTGTGTGTATATATGGGTGTATTTGTGTATATGTTTGTGTGTAGATGTTTGTGGGTGTGTGTTTTTGTATATGTGTGTGTTTGTGTATATGTGTGACTTTGTGTGTTTATGTGTGTGTGTGTGTGTGTGTGTGTGTGTGTATATATGGGTTTGTTTGTGCATATGTTTGTGTGTAGATGTTTGTGTGTGTGTGTTTTTGTATATGTGTGTTTGTGTATATATGTGTATATGGGTGTGTGTTTGTGTGTTTATGTGTGTGTGTTTGTGTATATATGGGTAAGTTTGTGTATATGTGTTTGTGTATATGTTTGTGTGTGTGTGTGTGTGTGTGTTTGTGTGTATATGTGTGTGTTTGTGTATATATGGGTCTGTTTGTGTACATGTGTTTGTGTATATGTGTGTGTGTGTATATGTGTGTGTTTCTGTATATGTGTGTGTATGTGTGTGTTTGGGTATGTGTGTTTTTGTTTGTATATGTGTTTGTGTATATGTGTTAGTTCGTGTATATGTGTGTGTATATATGTGTGTGTGTTTGTCTCCTTATGTGTGTGTGTGTTTGTGTATATCTTGTTGTGTTTGTGTATAACTGTGTATATGTGTTTGTGTATATGTGTGTGTGTGTGTGTTTGTGTATATGTGTGTGTTCGTGTATATGTGTGTGTTTGGATATGTGTGTTTTTGTTTGTATATGTGTGAGTTCGTGTATATGTGTGTGTGTGTGTGTGTGTGTGTGTGTGTTTGTCTGTTTATGTGTGTGTGTGTGTGTGTGTGTATATCTTGTTGTGTTTGTGTATATATGTGTATGTTTGTGTATGGTTGTTTGTTTGTTTGTGTGTGCGTGTATATATGTGTGTAGGTGAGTAGACGTATTGGTATTGTTCACATTGATAACTGTTTTTTTATGTTGTTGCAGATTTTGATGTACCGATTGGACTACGTCTTCGATTCGTTGGACTACTGCGTAGATCTACGTTTTTTAAAATTTGAATAAAATGGTTAACGAGGGTTTTGTTGGGGATTTCTTATTTCAATAAAAAAAAATTGTCTTTGTGTTTTTTTTAAAACTTTATTAGTGCCTAGATAATGGCAGTTGGCTAATTGACAGCGTCCATTATTAAGGCGGTACTTAGTGTTAGCCGGTGCAGAGGCTAGCACTAACCACCCATTATTACCCCGGTACCCACCACCACCAGGGGTGCCGGGAAGAGCTTGGTACGATCCAGTACCCGACCATCTGTTGTGATGGTCGGGTACTGGGGCGGCCATAGGCTGGTATTATGAGGCTGGGAAGGGCCAAAAACAGTGGACCTTCCCACCCTTGTAATGCTAGGCTGCTGCTGCTGGGTTATATCGGGCTGGTTATAAAAATGGGGGGACCCCCACGTCGTTTTTTTTTTTAATTTAACAAATTTAACAATAGACGGGTCCCCCACATTTTTAATAACCAGCCATATACAAGGCCACAGCAGTCTGGCATTACATGGGTGGGAAGGGCCACTGGTTTTGTCCATTCCAAGGCTAATAACACTGTGTTGTATGTGGCTGGTTATGATAAATTGGGTGGAACCCCATGTCTTTTTTTTTTAAAATAAAAAATTAATAAATAAATAATTAAAAAAAATGATGTGGGGTCCCCCCCACTTTTATAACCAGCCAGATACAACACAGCAGCAGCCTAGCATTACAAGGGTTGGAAGGTCCACTGTTTTTGGCCCTTCCCAGCCTCATAATACCAGCCTGCGGCCACTCCAGAACCCTACCATCACAACAGATGGTCGGGTACTGGATCGTACCTGGCTCTTCCCGGCACCCCTGGTGGTGGTGGGTACCGGGGTAATAATGGTGGTTAGTGTTAGCCTCTGCACCGGCTAACACTAAGCCTCACCTTAGTAATGGATGTTGTCACTCAGACAGCGGCCATTACTAAAGTGGTAGTAATAAAATTTGAAAAGAAAAGACAAAGATATAGATAAAATATTTTATTGAAATAAAGCACCCCCAACACAACCCTCATTAACCATTTTATTGTAGAAAAAAAAACGTCATCTAAGTAGTCCTCGAAACCGACGTAGTCCAAACACAAAACCTGGAAAAAAAAAAAATGAAATAAAACATGTCGTAGGCTTAGATTCAGTTTAATGTGTGATACTGACTGTTATACTATGTATAGAAGCCTGCTGCGAAGTTGACTTAGATACAGGGCGCCAGCAGACAGTATCATACATGGCCATACAGACATATATACAAACAAACATACATGCAAACATACATACATGCAAACATACATACATATATACAAACATACATGCAAACATACATACATACATATATACAAACATGCACATATATACATGCAAATATACATACATGCAAACATACATACATATATACATGCAAACTATCATACATACATACATAGCAAAACTTGAGAAAAAAGAGTCCTTAACGCCATATGTAAAGTACAAAAAATAAATTTTATTGCATATAATTTATATATCAAACACTTGATAAAAAACATGGCGAGGTTTCTAAAAAAGAAGAAGTTGCATGTGGGTCACTAACAAATAATATATAATACCAAGTAATATTATATAACCATGGGGACATAAGCATAACAATAGATAGCACAGGAGGATACAGGTATGCAATATGATAGTAACTAGTGGGTAATTGCAACAGCAGCTGCCAGCTACTACATTTAAATCTCACACTGCTATAACTGCATCACTCCAAGGGGAAGGGGAGGATCCAAGTAAAAAAAAACCTTACTCAAATATACATCCTACAATTAAAGCAGCATCGAACAGATCAGAAAAATGCTCAGGAGGAAGAGACATAAATTCTCAGTATTGTCTAAATGTACTGTACACAAGTCCCCAAGAGCAGAAAGGAGTACCATCAAGTATAACTGCGATACATAAGCAGGATGTGCAGAGCGTGCAAGGCTATTCATCTGGGATCACCAGATACAGCCAGGGAAGAGTCCACTCACCCATGGTTGAAAAAGTGAAGTTCGTGGTCCACGTACAAGCAAATTAACCACCCCAGGGGTGGTTAATACGTGGACCACGAACGTGTTGCTTGTACGTGGACCACGAACTTCACTTTTTACACTTTTATAGTGTAACATACATAGTTAAATGGCGACCGCAGCATTTAAATAGTTAGAAAGAGGGGGGCGATCCCCTTTAACAGCTCATCACGCCCCTCCGCAACGCAATTGTGGGGTGGCGATAGTTGCTATGGCTGCCTGGGAGCCTAATGAAGGCCCCCAGGTCCGCCATCTTTGGACTCCTATTAAACCCTGCCTCTGGCAGAGCTTAATAGAAGCCTGTCAGAATCACGATATACTGCAATACATTAGTATTGCAGTATATCGTGCAAGCGATCTAACGATCGCTGATTGAAGTCCCATAGGGGGACTAATAAAAAAAGTAAAAATTAGTAAAATAGGGTTTTTGTTATGTCAAAAAAAAATAAAATTCCAATTAAAAGTAAAAAAAAAAAACCCCTTTTCCCATTTTCCCCCTAGAGCAGAGTAAAAAAATAAATAAACATAATTAGTATTGCCGCGTAAAAGTCTGAACTATTATAATATATCATTATTTAACCCGCACGGTGAACGCCGTAAAACAAAAAATTGTAAACGCCAGAATCTCTATTTTTTGGTCACCTCATCTCCCATAAAAAATGAAATAAAAAGTCATCAAAACGTTGCATGTGCCCCAAAATGGTATCATTAAAAACTACAGTTTATCCCGCAAAAAATAAGCCCTCATATCACTTAATCGACGGAAAAATAAAAAAAGTTATGGCTCTTGAAATTTGGCGAGACAAAATAAATTGTATTTTTAGACTTAGGTTTTTACTTGTAAAAGTAGTAAAATATAGAAAAAAACTATATATATTTGGTATCGCCGTAATCGTATTAACCCGCAGAATAAAGTTAACATGTTCTATTAATTGCACAGTAAATTCCGTAACAACGACCTGCAACTATGGAGGAATCTCTGTTTTTTTTTCATTTTCTACCCCACAAATATTTTTTTTCCCTTTTCCTAGCACATTATATGGCACAATAAATGGTGCTAAGAAAAACAACAACTCGTCCCGCAAAAATCAAGCCCTCATAGGACTATATCGACGGAAAAATACAAAAGTTATGGCTTTTGGAAGGTGGGGAGGAAAAAATGAAATAGAAAATCTGAAAAAGTTATGCAGTGGGAAGGGGTTAAAGGAACGGAGAGAAACTTATCCATAGGAATAGGTGGCACCTGAGAGGCCGTAAGTCCTGAATTCAGGTAGCCTCATGAGAGTGTTTGCCATCCTTTGATTTTATCCATTCCTGAGCAAGGGTTGGAGGAGTTTTTTCTTGGGAGGGGATCTGTCGCCATCTTGTGGCTAGTAGAGAGACCAATTTGTCAGAATGGCTGCACCTTTTGGATCGAGGACAACATGAGTAGTGCCATTGTGCATGATGATCAGTTTCACGGGGTATCTCCATTTGTAAGAAATTCTGTGTTCTCTCAAAATTTTAGTGAATGCTGCAAATTGTCTTCTCCTGGAGAGGGTGGCAGGGGAGAGGTCTGCAAATAAGGAGATTTGTTGGAAGCGTTCTGGAAGATAATTTTTATGGATTGCCGCCTTCATTATCGTCTCCTTAAAGTGGTAGAAGTGGAGACGAGCACGAACGTCCCTTGACACACTGGAGGAAAGGTTCTTTGGTTTAGGAACCCTGTGGGCTCCGTCAATAAGGAGATCTCTTTCTTTAGCTGTAGGAATGAGAGCTACAAATAAATCGGTCAGGAATCCTGTAGTTTTGTGTCTGAGACAGATTCAGGAATGTTCCTGAACCTGATATTGTTTCTCCTGGAGCGATCTTCCAGGTCAGCTAACTTGAGCTTTATAATGGAAATATCATCCTCCATATCATTGTGGGTGCCAACCAGATAAGTGTGAGCATTAACAAATTCCTCCATACTTTCTTCTAAATGAGCTGTTCTCTCCCCCACCTCCTGTAATATTAGCATGCATAATGGAGATTGCTGACTGAATGTCATTGTGCAGACCGGGAGATCAGATGGAGGCAGCGCTGCAGCTACAAAATTCCCCTCAGGGGAGAGGGACGGAGGAAAGGGTAGTTTCTCCGGAGAGAGGCTGGGTGGTCTGCTCGTCTGCAGGTTTATCAGAGCCGGAGATATAATAAGGCTGCTAGTAGGGAATGTGCTCACCTCCGTAGCTGCTAGTAGCTGTGCAGGTCTCCGGCGTATTCCGGCGCCATCTTGGGAGACTGGCGGGGAAAAAGCCGTTAGTTTCGGCGGACCCTGACCTTTCCTCTTACTCCTCGTCATTATTGCAGAACGCCCCAGGTTGAAGGGAGGTAAACAGGCACAAGGAGCGTGTGTCCAGGTTAATTTTTGCTGCTGTTTGAGCCGCTAATGGAGAAAGTAGCGCGGAGCTCCGGCCTCACACGTCCTCTTCAATCGGCATC
Source organism: Rhinoderma darwinii (assembly GCF_050947455.1). Lineage (NCBI taxonomy): Eukaryota > Metazoa > Chordata > Amphibia > Anura > Rhinodermatidae > Rhinoderma > Rhinoderma darwinii. The sequence continues at coordinate 45,388,949 of NC_134691.1, read as the reverse complement.
CTGCCACGACCTTTTTAACTAGATTGTAAACCAATATGTGTCCAAAGATAGGCAGCACTCCACATCAAGGTGAAAAAAGTCGCTTTTAATAGCCCTCGTGCAACGTTTCAGCTCAATACAAGGAGCCTTTCTCAAGCATGTTAACAGTGTACAAAACAGTGGTATATATGGAGGCTAAACAAATAGTCCCAATTAACAGGTGATTGATACAAAACAATAAAGAACAGCAAAAATGCCGTACATATCAATGAATATAAAAATACATATTGTGTCAACAATGATCATTCTCTAAGCAGATCAAGTGCAATAATTCCTCAGATGTATGAATAAAGTGCAAAAGTGCTAATTGTTACAAACAATATTAAACAGGTGCATATGTGTGCCATTTGTTAAAAACCACATTGCCATGTAATACAGTGGATCCATGTTCCAGTGTGCTGTTATGTGGTATTATTTCCGGCGTCCTGAGTTTCAAACTGCGCAGGTCTGTCGTTTCACAAATGAGGAATACATCTTCATTAAAATAAACGCTCTTTCCGGCAGAAACCCATTGTGCATGTCCATGCATGCGCACTGGTGATATGAGGTCGTCGGCGGCCATGTTTGGTGAGGTTTTCTCCCCTATAATTATATATACCAATGCGCATGTCAGCGCCTGCGCACTTCAGCGATTATCGTAAATATAAAACAGGACAGCAGTATGCTTATAGATATTAGTAATTGGGATCTCTGCAAGTTATGGAAACAGAGGCTGCATTTTTTTGTAGATTAAAACGAAAAAATCCATCTCATAATGTGGATACTGTGATAAATATGCATAATGGAGCCTTAGAAAATAATTTTTGAGGCTTCAATAATGATAACGTGTATATGTGTATTAATGTCATGGAAAAGGTCTCTGTTGTTGGCCTATGTCCTAGACCTCTAACATTCCAGGATAATATTTTCAAAAAATGTATAAAAAAGAAAGAGAAAAAAATAAAAATAAATAAATAAATAAAACAAAAACCAAAAACACAAACTAGCCTTTCCGCTTATCCTGCCTACCCACCCCCATCCTTTAATAGCTCCCCAAGAAACATCCTAGAAAGCTCCTAACCCAGGCATTGCTGCCTCCCCCAGTCATCCCCCAGCTAAACTACCTATTGTTGAAATAGATTATATCCCTTTTTTCCCCTACATGTATATACATAATGTGGGGGCACATGTAAGCTGTGCAGAGTACATCAGGGGCATAGTCAGGTGGTATAATGATTGGGTAAAAAAAACAGTAAAATAATCCATAGATGTGTGTTACGCTGTGACACAATCCTTTCTACACAGGCCGGTGTGTAACTGATAAATGTCCTGCCTTATCCCCCTTTTGGTCCACACTCCGCACCTTTGCAGTTTGGGGAATTTTGTTGGGAAGTGTTGTCTTGGTGAAATGCGGACACTTTCGCTTCCAGCAGATATGTTTGGGCCCTCCCATTCCTGGTTCCCTAATTTTAGGACCTTTATAATTCACCTCTTGAAACAGAAGAAATGTTCCCCTCGGGCCTGCACATCTGCATATATTTTATTTCCTGACTTATGGAAGCCTTCACTCATTTTATTTTTTATAGACGTAGTGGTATAGCTATCGCTATTTGCGGGACGAGCTATCGTTTTTATTGGTACCATTTTGGGGTACATGCGACTTTTTGATCACTTTTTATCCTATTTTTTGGGAAGCAAGATGACCAAAAAACTACAATTCTGGCATGTTTTATTTCGTTTTCTTTATACAGCGTTCACCATGCGTTATAAATTACATGTTAACTTTATTCTGAGTCAGTACGATTCTGGCGATACCTATTTATAGCACTTTTTTATATTATACAACTTTTTGCACAATAAAATTACTTTTGTAAAAAGAATGTATTTTTTTGTGTCGCCAAGTTGTGAGAACCATAATGTTTTAATTTTTCTTCTACTTTTTTTTGGGGAAAAGCAATAACCCCAGCAATTTTGCCACTTTTTTGCATCCTAAATTTACATTCCGAGGTGCATCTGTTGCTCAGCGCTGCGGGACGCGATGTGACGCATCCACAATAGTTGAGAGTCTATGGAGGGATGCGTGATGCGTGAAAAGATAGGACATGCCCTATTTTCCCACGGACCCTTCACACGGTCCGTTCAAACAACGGCTGTGTGATCGGCCACATTGAAAAACATAGGTCCGTGGGACGGCTGCTATTTCAACGGCCGTCCCACGGACATTTAACACGTTCGTGTGAATCAGGTCTTATAAAGTAAAAAACCTTTTTTTCCTCAAAATTATTTGTTTTTGTGTCTCCAAATTTGAAGAGCCATAATTTTTTAATTTTTCCGCCGATGCAGCTGTATCAGGGCTTTGTTTTTGCAGGAAGACTTGCAGTTTTTAATGGTACCATTTTGGTGCACATGCAACTTTTTGATCACTTTTTATCACCTTTTATTGAAGGCAGAATGCCCAGAAAACAGCAACTCTTGCACTTTTTAAAAAAACATTTTTACGCCTTTTGCCGAGCGGGTTAAAGGGCGCAATAGCTTTATAGTTGAGGTTGTTACGGACGCAGCAATACCAAATGTGTAACTTTTTTACAGGTTTTTCATAATAAAACAAATTGTAAGGGGAAAAAGTGGGTTTTTCATGTTAATTTACTTGGGAATTTCATTTATTTATTACAAACTTTATTAACCCGTTAGTGACCGCCAATACGCCTTTTCACGGCGGCCACTAACGGGCTTTATTCTGATGCATATGCCTTTTTACGGCACTGCATCAGAATAAAGTAAACAGAGCAGGGAGCTGTCAAATCTCCCTGCTCTCAGCTGCCAGACGTAGCTGAGGGCTGGGAACATCCCTGCTCGACCGGGTGAGATCGACATTAGTATCGATCTCACCCGTTTAACCAGGGGCGTAGCTAAAGGCTCATGGGGCCCGATGCAAGAATTCTTACTGGGCCCCCCCCGCAAACTTCTCATGGCCGACGGTCCGCAGCTTTCAGCTGCATCGCTGGGTCTCCTAAGTGACCCAACAATGCAGCACTAGCAGCCGGGGGCGTCACTATGGCTGGGTTCACACACCCTATTTACAGACGTAATTCGGGCGTTTTAGCATTGAATTACGTCCGAAAATGCGGCTCAAAAGCGTTGGCAAACATCTGCCCATTCATTTGAATCGGTCTTACGATGTTCTGTGCCGACGGTCATTTTCTTTACGCGCCGCTGTCAAAAGGCGGCGCGTAAAAAAGACGCCCGCGTCAAAGAAGTGCCTGTCACTTCTTCAGACGTAAATTGAGCCGTTTTCCATGGACTCCATAGAAAAACAGCTCCAATTACGTCCGTAATGGACGCAGCGAAAGACGCCTGCACATGCCATTACGGCTGAAATTACGGTGCTGTTTTCTCCTGAAAACAGCACCGTAAATTCAGCCGTAACGGACGCTGCCGTGTGAACATACCCTGAGGGCTTAAAATGTCAGGGGAAATAGCCCCAATACATATGTGTCCGCCCAAAAAAAAATGTGTGTATAGGAGACAGCATAGCATATCTATAGCACTACGACCCTATCAACTATGGATAGGATTAGATACAGTGGCTCAGCAGACAGTATCACACATGATAGGATTAGATACAGTGGCTCAGAAGGCAGTATCACACATGATAGGATTAGATACAGTGGCCCAGCAGACAGTATCACACATGATAGGATTAGATACAGTGGCTCAGCAGACAGTATCACACATGATAGGATTAGATACAGTGGCTCAGCAGACAGTATCACACATGATAGGATTAGATACAGTGGCCCAGCAGACAGTATCACACATGATAGGATTAGATACAGTGGCTCAGCAGACAGTACCACACATGATAGGATTAGATACAGTGGCTCAGCAGACAGTACCACACATGATAGGATTAGATACAGTGGCTCAGCAGACAGTACCACACATGATGGGATTAGATACAGTGGGTCAGCAGACAGTACCACACATGATAGGATTAGATACACAGCTCAGCAGACAGTATCACACAAGATACGATTAGATACAGGGCCCAGCAGACAGTATCACACATGACGGGATTAGATACAGGGCCCAGCAGACAGTATCACACATGATTGCATTAGATACACAGCTCAGCAGACAGTATCACCTATGATTGGATTAGATACACAGCTCAGCAGACAGTATCACACATGATTGGATTAGACATTGCGTCTCCAGCGCTGGACCCAGGATAGGTAAGAATAATAATTTTGCTTCTTTATGTGTTACTGATTATTTTTTTGTGTTTGTGTTTTTTTACAGGTTCGGTTGTTGGACTACGTCGGATTCGAGGACTTCAATGACGGCGTTTTTTTTTATTCTCAATAAAATGGTTAATGAGGGTTGTGTTTTTTTATTTCAATAAAATATTTTTTCTATGTGCTTAGTAATGGCCGCTGGCTGATTGACAACCCCCATTACTAAGGCGAGGCTTAATGTTGGCAGGTGCAGAGGCTACACTAACCCCCATTATTACCCCGGTACCCACCGCCACCAGGAGTACTGGGAAGAGCCGGGTACAAACCAGTACCCGACCATCTGTAGTGACGGGCAGGCACCAGGGTGGCCGTAGACTGGTAGTATTAGGCTGGGGAAGGCCAAAAACAGTGGCCCTTCCCACCCTTGTAATGCTGCCTGCTGCTGCTGTGTTGTATCTGGCTGGTTATGAAAATCGGGGGGGACCCCACATCGTTCTTTCCAATTTTTTTTTAATTTTTTTTAAATGACGTGGGGTCCCCCCCATTTTTCATAACCAGCCAGATACAATAAAGCAGCAGCCTATCATCACCAGGGTAGGAAGGGCCACTGTTTTTGGCCTTTCCCCTCCTGATAATACCAGCCTGCGGCCACCCCAGTGGCCGACCATCACTACAGATGGTCAGGTACTGGATCGTACCCGGCTCTTCCCAGCACCCCTGGTTGCGGTGGGTACCGGGGTAATAAAGGGGGTTAGTGTTAGCCGCTGCACCGGCTAACACTAAGCCCCGCCTTAGCAATGGACGTCGTCAATCAGCCGGCGGCCATTACTAAGGCGGTAGTAATATAGTTTAAAAAAAAACACAAAGACATAGAAAAAATATTTTATTGAAATAAAAAAAAACACACACAACCCTCATTAACCATTTTATTGATAATAAAAAAAAAAGCCATCATCGAAGTAATCCTGGAATCCGACGTAGTCCAACGACCGAACCTGTACGAAAACACACAAAAAATGATTAGTAACACGTGTTAGGCTTAGATACAGGGCCCATGTGTGATACTGTCTGTGGGACCCTGTATCTAAGCCTACCACAACGTAGGCTTAGAAACAGGGTCCAGCAGACAGTAATCTTATACAGTATAAGATTACTGTGTGCTGGGGCCCTGTATCTAAACCTACAGTGTGGTAGGCTTATATACAGGGCCCATCAGACAGGATCACACATGGGCCATGTATCTAAGCCTACCATGTGATTGGCTTAGATACAGGGCCCAGCAGACAGGATCACGCATGGGCCATGTATCTAAGCCTACAGTGTGGTAGGCTTATATACAGGGCCCACCAGACAGGATCACACATGGGCCATGTATCTAAGCCTACCATGTGATTGGCTTAGATACAGGGCCCAGCAGACAGGATCACACATGGGCCATGTATCTAAGCCTACCATGTGATTGGCAAAGATACAGGGCCCAGCAGACAGGATCACACAATCTGTGATCCTGTCTCATGGGCCCTCTAAGCCTGCTACATCGTAGGCTTAGGGGTTGTACAGTCCCTAAACATTAATGGCCTATCCACAGGATAGGCCATTAATAGCTGATGTGTCGCCCGGGACCCGCAAATCAGCTGTTTTGAAGGGGTCGCAGCACTCGTACGAGAGCTGCTTCCCCTTCATTTCACTACTCGCTCACACTGTGAATCGCCGACACGGATTCACAGTGTGACCGGAATGAAGTGACAGGAATGAAGGGGAGCAGCTCTCGTACGAGTGCTGCGGCCCCTTCAAAACAGCTGATTGGCGGGTCCCGGGAGTCGGTCCCCGCCAGTCAGGGCTAACCTTACCTTCCTCTTCGGCAGTTCTGTCGTCTCGATGCTGTGCGCGGCGCATAGCGCTGTGACGTCATGCGCTGCGCACAGCGCCTGACGTCAGGACCTCCGCTGCCATCCGGAACCAGGAAGGTAAGTAAAGTATGTTACTATAGTAACAGGGGCCCGCGGCCCGAGTTACTATAGTAACTTTTTATTGATGTGGTGCGGGGGGCCGTGGGCCCCCCTGGCTTCGGGGCCCGGTCGCAATTGCGACCGCTGCGACCCCTATAGCTACGCCAGTGCGTTTAACCCTTCAGATGCGGTGCTCAATAGCGAGCACCGTATCTGAGTGGTTTTGGAGGGAGGGAGCTCCCTCTCTCTCCCACCGACACCCGGCGATAAGATCGTCGACTGTCTGTGTCTCCAATGGCAGCCGGGGGCCTAATAAAAGCCCCTAGGTCTGCCTGTACCGAATGCCTACTAGATCATGCCGGAGGCATGACCTAGCAGATGCCTGTCCGTGTTAAACGGACTGGCAGTAATACACTGCAATACAAAAGTATTGCAGTGTATTATAATAGCGATCGGAGAATCGCATATTAAAGTCCCCTAGTGGGACTAGTAAAAAGTAAAAAAAAAAAAGTTTAATACAGTTAATAAAAAAAATGTGAAAAAAAAATATGAAAAAACTCTTTTCCCCTTACAAACTGCTTTAGTATTACAAAACGTAAAGTAAAAAAGTTACACAAATTTGGTATCGCCGCGTCTGTAACGACCCCGACTATAAGCTATTATATTACTTAACCCACACGGTGAACGCCGTAAAGAATTAAATAAAAAACGACGGAATCTGTGAATCCTGACTTTAAAAAAATATGATTAAAAAGTGATAAAAAGTCGCATATACTCCAAAATGGTACCAATAAAAGCTACAAGTCTTCCCGCAAAACAAAACCCCTCATACAACTGCATCGGCGACAAAATAAAAACGTTGCGGCTCTTCAAATATGGAGACACAAAAACAAATAATTTTGAAAAAAAAGCGTTTTTACTGTGTAAAAGTAGTAAAACATACAAAATCTATACAAATTTGGTATCGTTGCAATCGTAACAACCCGCTGAATAATGTTATTGTGTTATTTAGGGGTCTTCACTATGTGATCATCTGATTGCTTTTATAGTACACTGCAATACTTCTGTATTACGCCTGTCAGTGTAAAACTGACATTAACTAGAGGCAGACCTGGGGGCCATTGTTAGACCCGCGGCTGCCATAGAAACCATTGGCACCCTGCGGTCACACCCTCCGGTAGCTGAGAGCAGGGAGATTTAACTGCTCCCCCCGCTAAAATGTATTGTGATGCAGCGCTGTAAATAGTCAACTGCATCAGAATAAAGCCTCTTAGTGGCTTCCATAAAAACACCTATGGTCAGTCACTAACGAGCACCAGTGTCATAATATCTATAAAGGGTTAAAATTGTGGGTGCTAGGACTACCCCTTTTAGAGAGCACAGGAAGATCATTTGTGTTGATATATATATATATATATATATATATATATATATATATATATATATATATATATATATATATATATATACAGTGAAGGAAATAAGTATTTGATCCCCTGCTGATTTTGTAAGTTTGCCCACTGTCAAAGACATGAACAGTCTAATATTTTTAGGCTAGGTTAATTTCACCAGTGAGAGATAGATTATATTTTAAAAAAAAAACAGAAAATCACATTGTCAAAATTATATATATTTATTTGCATTGTGCACAGAGAAATAAGTATTTGATCCCTTTGGCAAACAAGACTTAATACTTGGTGGCAAAACCCTTGTTGGCAAGCACAGCAGTCAGATGTTTTTTGTAGTTAATGATGAGGTTTGCACACATGTTAGATGGAATTTTGGCCCACTCCTCTTTGCAGATCATCTGTAAATCATTAAGATTTCGAGGCTGTCGCTTGGCAACTCGGATCCTCAACTCCCTCCATAAGTTTTCGATGGGATTAAGGTCTGGAGACTGGCTAGGCCACTCCATGACCTTAATGTGCTTCTTTTTGAGCCACTCCTTTGTTGCCTTGGCTGTATGTTTCGGGTCATTGTCGTGCTGGAAGATCCATCCACGAGCCATTTTTAATGTCCTGGTGGAGGGAAGGAGGTTGTCACTCAGGATTTGACGGTACATGGCTCCATCCATTCTCCCATTGATGCGGTGAAGTAGTCCTGTGCCCTTAGCAGAGAGACACCCCCAAAACATAATGTTTCCACCTCCATGCTTGACAGTGGGGACGGTGTTCTTTGAGTCAAAGGCAGCATTTCTCTTCCTCCAAACACGGCGAGTTGAGTTAATGCCAAAGAGCTCAATTTTAATCTCATCTGACCACAGCACCTTCTCCCAATCACTCTCAGAATCATCCAGATGTTCATTTGCAAACTTCAGACGGGCCTGTACATGTGCCTTCTTGAGCAGGGGGACCTTGCGGGCACTGCAGGATTTTAATCCATTACGGCGTAATGTGTTACCAATGGTTTTCTTGGTGACTGTGGTCCCAGCTGCCTTGAGATCATTAACAAATTCCCCCCGTGTAGTTTTCGGCTGAGCTCTCACCTTCCTCAGGATCAAGGATACCCCACGAGGTGAGATTTTGCATGGAGCCCCAGATCGATGTCGATTGACAGTCATTTTGTATGTCTTCCATTTTCTTACTATTGCACCAACAGTTGTCTCCTTCTCACCCAGCGTCTTACTTATGGTCTTGTAGCCCATTCCAGCCTTGTGCAGGTCTATGATCTTGTCCCTGACATCCTTAGAAAGCTCTTTGGTCTTGCCCATGTTGTAGAGGTTAGAGTCAGACTGATTAATTGAGTCTGTGGACAGGAGTCTTTTATACAGGTGACCATTTAAGACAGCTGTCTTTAGTGCAGGCACCAAGTTGATTTGGAGCGTGTAACTGGTCTGGAGGAGGCTGAACTCTTAATGGTTGGTAGGGGATCAAATACTTATTTCTCTGTGCACAATGCAAATAAATGTATATAATTTTGACAATGTGATTTTCAGTTTTTTTTTTAATATAATCTATCTCTCACTGGTAAAATTAACCTAGCCTAAAAATTTGAGACTGTTCATGTCTTTGACAGTGGGCAAACTTACAAAATCAGCAAGGGATCAAATACTTATTTCCTTCACTGTGTATATATATATATATATATATATATATATATATATATATATATATATATATATATATATATAGAATATATATATGTTTATACATATATATGTTTATATATGTTTATACATTGGGAGGAGCATTATATCCACACAGAAAATCTGAAGGTTAGTCCTATTGAATGACATGTGGCTAATCCTCATGAAGATCTGCTGCACACCTATGGCACATCCACAACAAAAATGACTCGGATTTAGGACATTTCAGTACCATACTAGTGTATGCCTCCCCCAAAATGGTACGTGTAGAAACTACAACTTGTCCTCCAAAAAAAACAAAACCCCTGACTGAAGGGATTGTAGACTATTCAACCTTCCGCTAACCATTAAATCCCCCCCCGCTTACAATTATTTAGGATTTTCTATATCCTTGGATAAACCCTTATCACCCCTTTCGAATACAACCATATAAATACAACTACTTTTGGTTTTCAAAGGCCACAGCAGCCAATTTTATTATCCATCAACATTTAAAACTTTTAAATACAACTAAATAAATAAATAAATAAATAAGAACCTGTTCACATGAGCGCTGCCCTTCCGTTGAAGGTTTCCGTGGGTTTAACCCCCCAACGGAAAGGCAAATGTAAACCTTAGGTTTCGTTTGCATCACCATTGATCTCAATAGTGAAGGAAACTTTGCTAATGGTTTCCGTTTGTCACCGTTGTGAACGGGTTCCGTTTTTTTGATGGAATCAATAGCGCAGTCGACTGCGCTATTGATTCTGTCAAAACAACGTAAAAATCGACGTAAAATTATATTGAAAAATATAATCTTACTAATCGAGCATCATTCTTTAATCTGCAGCTGACCCACGCACTTAAGGTGGTTTTACACGGCCCATCCTGGGTCGTGTAAACGAGCGCCGATCAACGAGAAAGGATTGATAGCAAAATGTTATAAAAAATGACTTAGTCAGAAATTGATAAAGTTCCCCCATTTAATAAAAAAAAAAAAAGGTAGGCAGGAGTAGTAGGAGAATTGGAAGGTAGAAGCTGACAAGAGATTATATCAGGGATTAAACATATGGCTTTAAATTCAGCACAAAGACTCTCTCCATTCTATACCATACATAGGTTTTATTATTCCCCTGGAAAATTGACCTAAATGTGCCCAACAAGGCAGCGGTCCCCAACCTTTGTTGCACCAAGGACCACTTTCATGCAAGACAATTTTTCCACGGATCGGCGCACGCGGGGGGGCGGGGGGTTTTGGTTGGATCACACGCATCACAAAACACCCTGCAGACTGCAATTAGATGGAAATAAAGTAAAGTTGGAAACGTTTTTAGGATGAGATCACACGTCGCGTAATTACTGCGGATTTTCCGCAGCGTCATTTGTTTTGCGAAATATCAGAAGCATAATACAGTAGCAGCAAAGTGGATGAGATGGAACAAATCTCATCCACATGCTGCGTAAATACTGAGCTGACAAATGCTCAGAAATTGTCATGCGGTGCAGTTTTATTCCGCAGCAAGTCAATTCTATTTACTGCTTATTTGTTGCGGGTTCAATGGGGAATTCAACCGGGAGGTGAAACCCACAACAAATAGCAGTTGTTGCGTTCATTAGGGCGAAATCGCATCGATTCCACCACAAAAAAACACAACTCAGAAAAAAACAATCTTATACTTACCCAGAAGTCTGTGTTTCTTCCTCCAGGCGAGCATGCTGGGAAGACGTTTCATCCCATGTGACCGCTGCAGCCAATCACAGGCTGTAGCGGTGGTCACATGGGATGAAACGTTATCCCAGGAGGCCGGCCTGGATGACGTCAGACGCCAATCACAGGCTGCAGCTGTCTCCTGGAATGAAATGTCATCCCAGGGGGCTGGCCAGCTAGCAGGCCGGCTAAATGCTGCAGTTTTCCGCAATGGACATTCCAGGCGAAAAACTGCACCACAGTTTGGTGCGGCTTTTCACCCGGTATTCCCTGCAGCCACCGTGGCGGATACCGCGGCCCGGTATCAAATTATCCACGACCTGGTATTGGTCCGCGGCCCGGTGGTTGGGGACCACTGCACTAAGGGACTCAGGGTGCCTGAGATGTGGGGAGGAGGAATCGGACAATTTACATATATTATAGAAAAAGGCCCCTTATTGCAGTATAAACAATTTCTACCTATTTTTATAGGTTCTACCTATAGGACTAATTGGAAGACGGATTAAAAACAGAGTGGTGACTTTTAGCTCATTCAGAAGAGTGTGATCCTCGTCCGTGTGCTGTCCGTTTAAATAATTGACCGCACACGAACAAATGCATTTCAATGGAGCTATTCAGACATGCATGAATTTTCACGCAGCGGGTGTCCGTTGCGTGAAACTCAGTGCATATCCTTTATTGGTCCGTTTCTGCAGACGTTGTCAAATATTGAGGTCTATTGGTGCGTTAACAACACGGACAGCACACGGATGATATCCGTGTGCTGTGCGTGTTTCATGCATCAGTTGCTAAGAAATGCAGAGAAATAAAAAAAAATAGAAAAGGGAGTGCTTGCAGAGGATAATCACGGAGGTGAAAACGGATGGCACACGCAAAGCACACTGAGGGCACACGAACATGAAATGCAGGAAATACGGTCTGATTTTTGTGCACAGAAATCAGACATGCTCGTGTGAATGTCCCTAATTCTATGCTAGGAAGTGAATTGTGAAAAACTGAATAAGGAAAGAGGCTCCGGTAATTGAGATGAGGGTCAGATATTCCGATTTCTCCATCCTCAGAGAGAGGCTGTAAAAGATGTTGGGATAGATGGGAATCTCGGGATATGCCCCAGGAGGAGTATAATATAGTGACTGGGGGGGTGCAGGACGGTAGGGTAGTGGAGATTTTTATACATGATTTTTTTTTGTCTTTTTATGTGAAAGTATGGAGGGGTGTAGTTGTAGGGGGTGGGGGGTAATAAGTTGGGCAGTGTAATACACAACTATATAATGGGATTCCTCACGGTCTAGATGACAGATGGACTCCATATTTATTAGGTTTCTGTGATTGTGACACATAGCTGGTCATAGTTTTCTGACGTTGTATTAGAAGTATTCACTTATAGGGGGTTTTGTTAAATCAATAATAATATCAGAGGTAAGAACAAGGTGACCTGAATTAGACGTCTGACAGAGGTCTGTGCAATGCAGTTACCCCCAGCACTATCAGGATATGCTATAACTGGTATTATCCTCCTGCTAGAAGTTACCAATATGAATTTTGCTACTAATTATAATCTATCGTCTGAAACAAGTTGTGCAAAAGTTGTGTATTTATGTAATTGTATAGTACTGTATTCGGAGTAACCTTATTCAATGTCTGATATATTATGTATTCTATACTTATATTATATGTGTTTGTTTTTTTTACGGAAAATAATAAAGATTTAAAAAAAAAAGAAAAAAAAAGAAAGGGTTAAAATAACTGTTACAGGAAATGTGGAAGACTTGTCCATAGCAACCAATCAGGTTGCTGCTTGCATTTTGAATCCTGCAGTCAGTTAGAAACCGTTGGTACCTGCCATATTTGGCTGATGGTGAATGCTGAAGAAGCAGTGGTTGTTTTCTTCCTACATTTATACAATAACTATTATTGATAATGTTCATGACAATTATCATCGGGAGCATTATTGTAACAATTGCTCTGGGCCAGGCGATAAAAGAAAGTCCAATAAGGGTCCTATGTTCAGACCCCTCAGACAGGGTCTACACACGGAAGGACAACGAGACACAGGTCAGTTGCATTTGGAAATCAGAGACTGAATTTACATTTGACCCAACTTCTACAGTGGATGTGAATGGCCCGCCACCAAATTGTGCCTGGCACAGAAATAGAGAAAAACTATTTGATACATTGGCCTGGTCTGGCACCATAAAAGTCTCCACCACTGTTGATGATACAGTCACTGTACATTGCATCACTCCCACCTGCTCTTTACCTACTTGTATTCACAAGAAAACCACCATTACGTTGTACAAACAAGATGTCAAGTTCTTCTTCAGTCCCCCATCCCCCATTCAGCAGTATGAACTTGTATATTTTGGTTGGTGTGCCAAGATGAAGAGCAGTGCCTGGAAATATGAATTTTCCAGCAGGCAAGGTGAGGCAGCGACTGTTATACCAAGCAATTACCACACAGAGATTGAAGACTCGGCTTACCCGGCAGGTCTACGTGACTACTGTTCTACCTACTACAACTACAAGGTCCATGTTAGATATAGCAAAGTGGGAAAATATGTGGCTTCTCTTACTCTCCAAAATAGCATGATGCCCGAGCTGGTTGTGTCTATAGAAGTTGAACGGGCTCTGCTGTATGTACTGAGGGCCACCTCTCCCCTACTTCCCCCTAACACTGAGGTAAAACTTTCTTGGATGTTTGAGCAATTGACAAATAAAGTGTCTGCCTTTCAGCTCACAGATGAAAATAGAATAGGGAATTGGGATGTGGCCTTCACCAAATATGCAATTAACACCGTGTTTTGTTCATCACCTTTCAGTACTAGTGGACATGGATTTGCAGTTGCACATTTCTTAACCAATGGGAGCAAAATAGGAAAAGTCAATGGGGATTTTTTGTACACCAAAGGTGCTGTTGCCTTGACCGTCAACCTTAAATCTTCATTCTCTGTAAAACTAAACCCTAGTATTAAAAAAAGCAACACCTACTACTTTAGTCAAACAAGTGGCCTGCACTTCTCATCTGAGAATAAAGAGGACATGAATGGCAGCGACCACTTTATATTCCTTCAACAGGAAAGTTTTGTATATTTGTTCCAGCTTAAGTTTGTAGATACAGAAAAATTCTCTCTCACAGTAGCCGTGTATTTAAACAGAAAAAGCCTTTTGTATAAGTCTTTAAATGATACGGGTCTGGAGGTTCACCTGTTCAGTAGTGGATCTTCATTACTGTATACATCCATATACATAGTTTGGTTTATACCATTTCAACATCCATCTTTACAGTGTGAATGGACCTTTATACTAGAACTATATGGGTCTAAAAAAAGCTACCTGTTCAGCAATACAACATACACCTATACAGATAAGGTTTCCAATGCAGCATCATTCATACCAGGCATTGTCCTACCATTCAACCCCAGGTATTATGCAGGCTTTGTAGCCAAGGTGAACTTTACTAGAAGTGGAGTGAAGCCTGTTGTCCTAAAAGCTGTGTATGGCAGACATGACAGGAAAGTATTAGAGACCTCGGTATACTGCTACAAAGTCTTCTGTCAGATAGATGAATTCCACATAGAAAGACCTGCACATCCAGCAATTATAGTGTCAACAAGAGGAGCACGTCTTTCCATTTTTGTAGCCATACAAGTAAATTGCTCTGCCATGCAAGGGGTAAATATCTTGTGGAGAATCTATAGCGTTTCCTCAGAATCTGACACACCAGTCTGGGATAACTATTTACAATTGCCACAAGTATTAGCAGTAAATCAAAACAATATTGAAATTCCAGAGTTTTCTTTAAATTATGGGTTTTATGTTTTTAACGTCTCCATTGACATTGCTACTGCTGATGATGATGAAGAGTCCTCACGTGCCAATACAGATTCTGTTGTTGTGGAGGTAAGGGAGAGTGACTTGATAGCTGTCATTTCAGGGGGCTCTTATAGGACTGTTGGTTTCAGTGAAAAGTGGGCTCTTGACGGGCATTCTTCATATGACCCAGATTCACTAGATCCATTTGAAGGGCTGACATTTTCATGGTATTGCTCAAAAACTGCATCTGATTACCAGACTATGACTCTAAGTACAGGAGAAAGCTGTCAGTCAGAACAAATAAGCTTATTATGGGTGAACCCAAGTGCTGTCAGCCAGTCTGTGGAGCCTGAAACCTTACAAGGCAACAGACATTACCATTTTAGACTGTCTGTTAGAAAAGCAAACAGGACAGCCTATATTGATCAGACCGTTTTCATTGCTCCCGGGTCTCCACCTGCTGTCAGTGTTAAATGTATAGAGAATTGTCGGAGAATTTTAGTTCCAACTGAACGATTTTCTTTGTCAGGAAAATGCACTGATTGTAGTAAAACAAGCCGGCCCCAGTATGAATGGTTTATACGTCAGAGTTCAACAGAATTGAGCTTTGACTGGAAGGCAAAGACCACTACTGGAAGGTCTATTGCCTACATGTCCTTCATGGCTTCAGCATTTATAGATGTTGCAGATATGTGGTATAGTCTTGATCTAACAGTTACGACTTGGACTGGTGCACCATCGGTTTATAAATACACATTTTATGTTAATTCCCCTCCAAAAGCTGGCAGCTGTAATATTGAGCCGTCTATTGGCATCGCTTTGCAGACTAAATTCATTGTTAGTTGTAAAGGATTCTTGGACAAAAATTTACCGTTACGTTATAAAGTTCTAACAGCTTTAGATAAAGTAAGTTATATAAGTTCATTGCAGCAAAACTCATTAGGTGTAATTATTTATGATGGCTATAACAGTTCCACGTCACCATTGTTGCTGCCAATCGGAGCCCCTGATAATTCCTATATTTTGACCGTATATGTTCAAGTGTCCGATGCTCTTTCTTCATACACACAAATAGCCCTAAGTGTAACTGTGGTCAATTCATTTGAGGATCAGCCAGAAGAATCATCCATTGAAGAGCTTATTTCCCATGCCCATGACCCCACAATGAGATTTTTTCTTGACACTGGAGACTTTTTAAAAACAGGGCATTTTATATACATGATAGCCTCTGTTTTAAACAGTTTTAAGACCGACACCTTTGTACAAGCTTTGATGGATAAGAGAAGTGAATTGAGAGAAAGTCTTCTGAACATGTCATCTAGTATAATGATCACAAATATCATGGCTGTCAACCAAATAATCACAAGTATCAGCCAACTTACAGAAGAGGCCAAAGAAGTGAATACAAAATCTCAACACATTGCATTGACAAAGTTAAGAGAAGTTAGTGTCGCCTTAACCAAGCATAGGAAAGGAATCATTGGTTCCGTAGAGAGCGAGAAGTTAAGCTCTGGTATATTAGAATCCCTGTCCAATGTTCTGAATGCCTCATTAATACAGATGGACAGATTTGCAGCTGAAATACCTCTTCCATCTGTGGACGTGCTTAAGAACACTTTATCTGTACTGGAGACTGTGACAGATGCTGTATCATTTGGGAAAGTTCCTGGAGAAACGGAAACTTCCATGGTAACCAATAATTTTAGGATCACATTAAAAAGAGAAGAAAAATGGGATCTTTCTGGCTCACATAGAAAAACAGAGAATACGTTCCCATCTTTTTTCCTAAAATTACATGATAATGAATCGACTGTACCTGTTGATGCTATTGTGACATATGCTTTTTATGAATTCCTGGAGGATCCTCTGCCGTGGTTAAAAAATGGAAGAGATATTGATACGGTGATAACTGGGTTTTATATGGTAGCTCCAGATGATACAGGAAGGTTAATGAATTTACATCCTACTCAAGTTGATGTTATTATGAAAAGAAAGAATATACCTCCCGTTTTTGATATTTGGGTTTCACCAGATGTTCATAAAACAACAAGTGGAATATTTTGTTTTGAAGTTGACCAAACATCGGAGGCAGAGTGGTTTGTGCAGTTTTTTTATGCAGAAAGCATCATCTTTGATATTTCACTTCACATTGGGGATAATATCACAAATAACCCTGTTGCATTTTTCCGTATTCCTAATTCAGAAGAGCAAGCAAAAACAAGCGAAGACGAAAACATAAAGACTTGGAATTCCAAAATGATTCGCATTCCATTGGAATCTTTCCCTGAGATCTCGCTCATACACAATATTACAATTGAACTGACCACTACATTTGTTGTTTGGCGCAAAACAAAATTATTGCGCGCATCTATCTTTAATATTGCTTGCTTAGACTTTGAAGACATGGGAAATAATTGGAATGAAGGGAACTGTAAAGTAGGTAATTTTTCAAATAATACAGTGATACATTGCATTTGTGAGGGTTTGACAAAAGCACAAAGACGAAATGTGCCCTTTCTGAAAAAAAGACACACATTTCTATCAGCCAGAGTATTCGTTCTGCCTAATCCAATAGATTTAACGAAAGTTACTGTCCGATCTTTACAGTCAAACTTAGTGACATTGCTTTCTGTTCTTGTCATTTGCGTTACATATCTGGGATTGTCTATGTGGGCGAGAAAAAAAGATATAAGTGACCAGACAAACCGAGATGCAATAAGGTTACCAGCCAATAGCCCAGGCCATGAACATCGTTATAGTGTTACTATTTATACTGGCAGTGGCTTTGGATCTGGTACCACAGCAGAAGTGTATTTGGAAATTATGGGCACAGAGAGAAACCACCGTGTATTGTGTTTAACATTCCCTGGCCGTCAGTTATTCAGACGAGGAGGGATAGATACATTTATTTTTACTACTAGCTACCCCTTAGGAGACATATCTAAAATCCGAATATGGCATGATAATACTGGGAATTCTCCTGGCTGGTTCCTAAGCAGAGTTAAAATTGAAAAAATGTTTAGTGACCAAGAATGGTTTTTTGTGTGTCAGGCCTGGCTTGACGCTGAAAGACATTATGGATTAATACATAGATCATTCTCTCCTATGAATACTCAACAGCCGCTAGAAAAATCGGAATATTTCTATATTATATTATCTTGCCGGCTCAAAGAAGAACATTTGTGTTTTTCCGTTTTCCTCACTAATTTGCCATTAGCTTTGACCAGATTTCAGAGACTTTCGTGTAGTTTTGTGATTCTCATGTGCAGTCTGCTCATCAACATCATTTTTTTCAACGCAGAAAAAAGTGAAATCGATGAACCCGAAATCCAGGTTATTAGATCTTTTATGGTGGGACTTCAAAGCTCCACAGTTATGTTTTTTATAGAGTGGCTAGTAGATAAATTAATACCATTTTCTGCACTGACAAAAACATCTTTAGTAAGTGACACAGCAAACCAGGATTCTTCTGGAGATGGAACAACGGAAAATAGTTCAGAAAACATAGGAATGGAATCTCGTGTCACCCCCATGGAATGTTTACCCACCAGGCAACGCATGTCACATAACAACTGTGTGCTCCCGGAAGACATAGCGAATCAAATAGATGTATTAGAGGATAGTGATACATGTACTGAAGAACACCCTGAGACACAGCAAGAAAATGTCATGCTAAAAACATGTTATAATGTGTGTAACCATCTGAAAGGAGCTTCATGTTTTCTTGTGGCTTGGGGGTCTAAGTATGTTGTGTGGGGATTACTTTTTAGCATGACCATTATATCAGCAGTACTCATTATATTGTATGGCTTGTCATATGGGTTTAATTTGTCAATGATGTGGCTGACAGCGTCTGTAACATGTTTTTTCCAAAACGGTTTTCTCCAAATTGCCAAAACTGTATTCTTCAGTTTAATTTCCTGCATTAGGCCAAAATATTGCAAAGACATCCCTTGGCCATGTAGACATATGTCAAAGAATAGTGTACTAGAAATTCAGAGGTGTTACAGTTAAGAAAAATGTTGCATTTCACATGTTTAGCACTTTGAAACATTTATCAAATAAAAAAACAAAACGCTAATAATTCTGAAAAATGCTCTAAATAAAAAAAGTTAGTTTATCACAATCTGTGAATGGATTATTTTTACGTTTAATCGGCTGGAAACAAAATGTATTTCTGCCCAAGTATAAAAACACTGGCATGGGGTGGGTGTAGCCTGTATAACAACAGATTAGTTATCTCAGTGCTTTGGAACATGTGCTTTAATTCCAGAAGGTTTCGGCTAAAGCTGACTTTACACCTTAAATGGATATTCCCAGAATCTTCAATTATCACCGATCCACAGCATTGGGGATAATTGTCTGATCGCTGAGCGCCCCAGCCCTGGGACAACCAGCGATCTTAAGAACGGGAGTTCCGAACCCCCAGATCTTCCTCAATGCTCGACTGTAGGCATTGAATGGAACGGCTGTCCAGCGTGCGCTCTGTGGCTCTATTCAAAGTCCATGGGAATGACGGAAACAGCCGAGTAAAGCCCTTGGCTGTTTCCATCAGTCTCATAGACAGTGAATGGAGCGGTGGATGTACGCAGCGCGACACAGCGATCTTTGGATGTGTGACCTGTATCGTGTGTAGCCCCAGCCCAATTGACAAAACTGACAGTATATAATGATTAAATGATGGGCATAAAAGACTGCTCATGGAGATACAAGCTTTAGGCTGCGTTCACACGTAGCATCCACAGCGCAGCTGATTGGCGGATGGCGAGCTTTTCGACAAAGTTATTATTTTGGTTTCAGGACTTTGTATATGCAATTCAGCGTTCACTCAAAAGTTTAAAATATTTCACTCATGTAAGTTTCATAGGCTGTGGATGGTGTCGTGGTTTGACAGCAAAACAGCAATTTTACCTGAAAAACTGCGCTGCCATTAACAGTCATTAAAAAAAAGTGACATTTTTGTAGTATAATCGCATGTGGGCGCAATTTATTGGTCACATCACCGTGCTGTGGCCGCTATGTGTGAACTCAGCCTAAGGAGCTTATCTGAGCGAAATAATTTTACCCATTTAACCATTGAGTGAACACTGAATTACACATACAAAATCCTAAAGCGAAAAAAACCTTGCTGAAAAACATGCTGGCCTGCCCCACTTTTTCAATGGAAGTGATTGTTTGTTTTTATTGATATCATTTTTCAATATAAACCCCTTCCCAACATTTGTCGTATGGATACGTCATGGAAAGCCAGTGCTTCCTGTATTTTACCGTATTCATACGACAAATGGATGGCACCGGCTCAGAAGCCGAGTCGGTGCCATCATCGCCGAATGTCAGCTGTGTATTACAGCTGACATCCGGCTGGAATGGCGGGGAACGAAATTAGCTTAGATCCGCGGTATTAAACTCTTGAGGGTATGTTCACACGGCTTATTTTTGGAAGCAGAATGCCTCCAAACATCTGCCTATTGATTTCAATGGAAAAAACAGCGTTCTGTTACGATGGGCCGTTTTTTTATGCGGCCGTTTTGAGAAAACGGCCGCGTAAAATAACAGCTGCGGAAAAGAAGTGTATGTCCCTTTTTGGGACGTTTTTGAAGCCGTTTTTCATATACTCTATTAAAAACAGCTCCAAAAACGGCCGTAAAAAAACGCAGTGAAAAACGCCGCGAAAATCAAGTGTGGCTTAAAAAACGTCTGAAAATCAGGAGCTGTTTTCCCTTGAAAACAGCTCCATATTTTCAGACGTTTTTGAGTTTGCGTGTGAACATACCCTAAAGGGACAGTGTCATGATTTTTTTATTATTATTAATTTATGTGTTTTTATTTAATAAAATATTATATTGACATTATTTATTTTTTCACATAAAAATTTTTTTTATTAACACATACACAGATGGAATACGGCAGCTAGAGTGTATACGGCTCTCCTTCATTGTATCCTCTGCTTCTGCTATGTCACTCTGTACTGCGCAGGCACAGTTCAGAGCGACCCAGCATAGAAGCTGGTTTGTAGGTGGAAAGCCGGCGCCATTAGGAAGACCGGCAGCACTGCAGGTAAGGTGTTTGTCCATGTCTGTCTCTCGCGGCCCCCCTGCCACACCCCCCCCCTCGTGGTCACCCCCGCACACTTGCTGTAACTGTGTGTGTGTGTGTGTGTGTGTGTGTGTATAGCAGAGCTGTATGTGTGTGTGTGTAGCAGAGCTGTGTGTGTGTGTAGCAGAACTGTGTGTGTAGCAAAGGCTGTGTGTGTATGAGAGCTTTGTGTGTAGCAGAGCTGTGTGTGTAGCAGAACTGTGTGTGTGTAGCAGAGATATGTGAGTGTGTGTGTGTGTGTGTGTGTAGCAGAGCTGTGTGTATAGCAGAGCTGTGTGTGTGCGTAGTGTGCGCAGAAGAGCTGTGTCCTATTTTTGTGCAACGGAGTATGCAAGGGCGCCGCTGATCCTTCATAGCCGCTTATCAGGTGTTTTGAAGAATCAGCGACAAGCACCCCCCACCACACTCACACACACAAATCCCCCCAAACATGCAGCTGTGCCACACACAACCCCCCCACTGATCTTTTTTATGCAAAATTATATTTTAAAACGCTTGCATAAAGAAGTAACGGCTCGTTTTCCCATTGATATAAATGGGAAGCTTAATCAAGCATTTGCCACCTTGTTTGTGTGTTTTTTGACGCATTTTGTGTGTGCATTTTGGCGAATAATTAGGACTCCCATTGACTATGGGAACATTTGGCGTGTTTTACGTGCATAGTAATTGACTCGACACTTCTATATTTACACAGCGCATTTTTTAAAAACACGTGTGTAAAAAAGCGGGTTGTATATACTAACAGCGCACTTTACCAATTATGTAAATGATAAGTGCAATCAAGCGTTTTTTGATGCAGTCTTTGGTACGTAAAATGCACCAAAAAAATCACGCCAAATACACACCATGTGAACCTGTCAATTGAAAAGTCATTCACTTCACTTTCATCATTTTTAGGGTATGTGCACGCGTAGTGTTTTCAGACACTTTTCGGGCAGTAAACGTCTCAAAAAACGGCTGAAAAATCAGAAGCTGAACGCCCACAAACATCTGCCCATTGATTTCAATGGGAAATACGGCGTTGTGTTCCAACGGGCATTTTTTTACGCCTTATTTTCAAAAAACGGCACGTAAAAAGACGCCCCACGAAAAAGAGGTGCATGTCACTTCTTGAGCTGTTTTTGAAGCAGTTCTTCATTGACTCTATAAAAAAACAGCTCCAAAAACGGCCGTAAAAAACGCAGCGAAAAAAGCAAGTTTGATTAATAAATGCCTGAAAATCAAGAGCTTTTTTCCCTTGAAAACAGCTCCGTATTTTTAGACGTTTTTTATTAAAGGGAATGTGTTGCCAGAAAAACATTTTTTTTTTTTTAATTAAACATTTAGTGTGTAGGTGATTAAACATTGTTCAAATTTTTTTTATTTTTTTCACGAGTCAGGAAATATTATAAATTAATTCTAATTTATAATATTTCCCATTGCTGGTCACTAGATGGAGCTATTCCCAAAATTACAGCATTGCAAAATTGGCTAAAAAGCCCTCGCTCTAGTGAGCTCTCAGCATCCCCCCCTCCTTTATCCTGGCTAGTGCCGGGATAAACGAGGGGTTTGAACGGTCTAACCTCCTACACTGTGTGTCGCCATTTTTTGAGCTAACACACAGTGTAGTAGGTTTACATACAGTAGTAAACGTACACAAACACGAACATACATAGAAATCTCTTACCTGCTCCTGCTGCCGCGGCTCCCTCCGGCCCGTCCGCTCCGTCTGCTGCCGCTGGTCCAAGTGCACAAGTCCGGAAGCCGCGACCGGAAGTAGTAATCTTACTGTCCGGCCACGACTTCCGGTCCACAGGAAAATGTTGCCGGACGGCGCGCATTTCAAATTGGACTGTGTGGGAGCGGTGCATGCGCAGTTCCCACACAGACGGCGTACATGTTAGTGGATGGAACGGGCCCCGTTCGCAGTCCCTATGGGACTGTGGCTGCCGTATTCCATGTCTGTATGTGTCGTTAATCGACACATACAGAAATGGAAAAAAAAATGGCAGCCCCCATAGGGAAGAAAAAGTGTAAAAATAAGAAAAAGTAAAACACAAACACACAAATAAATATAAACGTTTTTAATAAAGCACTAACATCTTTAACATATTTTAAAAAAAATTGTGATGACACTGTTCCTTTAAGCGTGTGAACATACCCTTAGCCTTTTGGTGTGTCCTATAGCGTCTACCAGCTGCATTGTACAATCACTCCCAAAATGGGAGCCGGACAATGCTTAGCAATTTGAAGACACCTTTTCCTGGCTTGTAGACAAAAATAGGGAGGGGGGTGAGATTCCCTTACACATTTACAGCAGCTGTGAGTCAGCTTGCTTTACCTTATTCACCTTGCTGTAATTCTGGGAAGTACTCCCTCTGGTGGCCAGACATCCACCTGTAATGGCAGGAACTGGAGCAAGCTCCGATCCCTGCCATTAACCCCTTAGATGCAGCGATCGCTGCATCCTTGTGGTTGGCGGCAGATCGGCAGCCCTGCCCTGCAATCGCAGGGCCCCCGACTGCTGCTATGGCAACAGGAAGCCTAATGATGGTCTCCTGCTCTGCTATTATGTAAGCCGATTAGGCCCCGCCCGGAGGCGAAGCTTAATCGATTTGCTGTTAGTGAATGACTGACAGATCTGATACATTGCACTACATAGGTAGTGCAATGTATTAGAAAAAAAAAAATCAGACAGTTGGACCTTCAGGTCCCCTAGTGGAATTTAAAAAAAAGTGTCAAAAAAGTTTCAAGTAACTGATACCATGTATGTCTTTGTTCATATGAAAAAAAAAATATATATAATTCAAAAAAAAAAAAAAAAAAAGTTTCAAGTAATAAAATAAAATGCAATCGTCCTTTTCCCTTATCAAGGCCTTTATTATTTTTAAAAAATAAATAAACCACACATATTTGGTGTCGCCGCGACCGTAGCAACCTGAACTATAAAAATATTATGTTATTTATTCCACGTGGTAAAAAACCCATAAAATCTATACCAGAATTTCTGTTTTTTGGTCACTTTGACCTACAAATATTGGAATAAAAAGTGATCAAAAAGTTGCATGTACCCAAAAATGATACCTATAAAAATTATAGCTCGTCTTGCAAAAAAAAAGCCCTCATACAGCCCCATCGACAAACAAATTAAAAAGTTATGGTTTTCACAACTTGGCGACAGAAAAAATACATTATTTTTACAAAAGTAATTTTATTGTGCAAAAATTTGTAAAACATAAAAAAGTGCTATAAATTTGGTTTCGCCGGAATCGTACTGACCCGCAGAATAAAGTTAACATGTAATTTATAATGCATGGTGAACGCTGTATAAAAAAAATCCTAAACAAACTATGCCAGAATTGCGGTTTTTGGTCACCTTGCCTCCCAAAAAATTAGATAAAATATTATCAAAAAGTCGCATGTACCCCAAAATGGTACCAAATACAAACTACAGCTTGTCCCACAAAAAACAGCCCTCATACCACTGCGTCTATCAAAAAATAAAATTAGTCAAGGCTCCAATAAGTCAGGAAATAAAATATATGCAGTTGTGCAAGCCCGAGGGGAACATTTCTTCGATTTTAAGAGGCAAAGAATCAAGGGCCTAAAATTAGGGAGCCAGGAAGGGGAAGGCCCAAACATATCTGCTGGGGTGCCCGTATTATACCAGGACAACACTTCCCAGCAAAATTCCCCAAACTGCAAAGGTGCCGAGTGTGGACCAAAAGGGGGATAAGGAAGGACATATATCAGTGCGACACCGGCCTGTGCAGAAAGGATTGTGTCACAGCGTAACACACATCTATGGATTATTTTATTGTTTTTTTTTTACCCCATTATTATACCACCTGACTATGCCCCTGATGTACTTTGCCCAGCTCACATATGCCCCACTGTGAAATTAATCCCCATCACTCTTGAGTTCCTTTTCTCCATAACAGAATTTGTCCAGGATTCATTCATATTTACAAAAATGACCGATCGGGAGAGATTGCACATACAATGGTTTGATGTACAGAAATCTAAAATGGCTGTGGACGGAGCCTTTATTTATAGGTTCATGCTTTCACTTAAGACACAACCAATCAGATGATGCCAAGTACATATAGGTATACACCCAACAATACTTCCATATAAGGTAATGACTTTCTTCCTGGTACTCATCTGTTTGGAATGCCAGATGATGTCATCTTTACCCTATCTTAGGGAATAAGGAATGCATTCATTTAAGAGAAGATTAAAAACATATCTAATACACATCTAATACATATCTCAAACAATATAATGCAGTCATTTTGTATTGATAATATTAATACAAAATAAATCTAACAGGTATTAGATTTATTACTGACAGTTCCCCTCTTTTTGACAAAATACTGCATCCAACTATTCTATCCCTATGGGAACCGATATCCTCTGAAGGTGAAAACTCGGATCCTCCTATCCCTTCCTAACCTAGTATGGTGTCCATTAGATTGGGGAATCTACCTATCATGAGTTACAGCTGAAACTGTGGTATTGTAATGACGGGCTATTGAGACAGACAGGTGAGCCCTAATCTACCTGCCACTCAGTCCCTGCCTACTTGCATGGCCCGTCCTAGGCGACGGCGTACAACTGAGCGACAGTCCCTACGCTCAATATGTGTACGACAGACAAACAGACAAGGGCACACAGAAGCTAAGGGAAATGGGGCAGTTGCCCATGGCAACACCGTGAGCAACAGGAGTAGTGAACAAGCCGAGTCAAACCAGGAAACGTAGAGCAGGAGCGTAGTCAGTAAAGCCAGGGTCAAAATGAAGCAAGCTCAATAATAATAGCAGGAGCAGCAGAGCCAGGAAACAGGAAAGAATCACAGGCAAAGACAAGCAGGAAATGCAGGTATAAATAGACCGAGGGCGGGCACTAGAACCGTCTGGCCTTGCTGTGATAGGTTATCCCACGCCTGAGCCTACCAGCCTGAGTGGTAGCAGATCGAGTCACTCTATCAGACCTAGGAGCAGGTGCAGACTGATTACCCACGGGCGTCGACACAGAAGCTGTGTCTGGCAGATCCTTTACAGGTATATCACGGATTACACGGGTAGCCACATAAACAGAGGGATCATCAAACATGCCTTGAGATCCTTTCCCACAGATCATCTGTAAATCATTTACCTAAGAGTGGGGTGTTCCTGGCCACACAAATCTATTCCTAATTATCTGATTCTTTCCTAACACCACCACGATGGACACATATGTCGACCTGAGAGGGGTTTCATCCATCACAGTAGGCGCATATCCATCCATCATCCTTGATGAATTGAGGCGTGGGAACTGTTACTGGAAGCAGGGATGTAGAAGTTATTTTATGTCCCAATGTTTCTCCTTTTTCTACACATAGAACTTTAATCTGCGTTGGGTTTTTATAACCATTACAACACACCGTCATCAGCATAAAAAAATTAGTTTGACAATCAAATAAATCAGTATTCCTATAATAAATACCTATGTAATATTCCATAAAACTGAACCTATTCCCTTAAACCAGTTAGCTGGGTTTAGCCAACTAAGCAAATCTGAATTCCAGTTATCCTGAGAGTTATTATCCTGCTCGATATCATACGTGACTTGCAACAGGCCAGAGGGTTCTATATAATGGCAGCAGGCAGGGCCTACTATCTGACACATACCGCCTTGGGATGGTATGAGATAGTCCAGGACTACAGCATGCTGGATAGTTACTAAGATAAGCTGACTGGTAAATGTGCTAGTTATATTTAAAGCATCAAAAACATATTCTGTAATATTGTCAAATAAGTCAGCAAGCTTTTCAATATTATGTGCATTTCTTACAGATAGCCCTACTAGTATGAGTGATAGGCCTAACTTTTCTTGCCAGGGAACATATACTAGGGATTTAGCCTTACTCGGGTTAGCTTCCCTCTTGAACAACATATGGTTTGATATGTTACTGCAAGGATAATCATTATCTTCCCATACCCATGTGGCTGACTGGAGTCTAGCTAATGTACAGGTTCCTTCTGCTCTCATAGGTATCCATTTATATGCATTATTACCACACTATATAGATATCATCCGGAAGCTTAAAGGCGCCACTCCTATGATGTACCATCATATCTGCTAATTCCACAAGTCTTAGTGAATTATGGAAAAGGCACCAGGGTTCACTAGTCTTGTTACCCATGGGGCTATGATATCTTTCCTGTCTGTATATGGAAGGATCACTTTGATTAGAATTATCCCCAAGATCAGGAATAGCTCCCCTTTGGGTACAGGTGGTATTTTCTCTTTTCGTAAAATGTTATGCCCATCCACAAGCTTAATCATGCACATACCAACCTAAACAGTCATTTGAATGTGGCATGTGACAGCCTAGATAATCTGAGGCCTTCTGAAAGCTAATTTTCAATTTACTACTAGTAGTATCTCCCAGCTTAAGTGCCATCATATTGACCCCTTTCCAATTTCCTGGGATTCCTTATCTGTAGTCCATCATCCACGGATGCACTCTTTTAGTAATGTTGACCACCCATCAAGGGTCAAAAACATGCCCTACTATTGTATGAGGGATGCTGACATTCGTCCACATATGGTAATCGTACAATGTCAAGTTCCAACCATCGGACACAAGTTAGTCATTTTTTACGACAGTCTGATGATATTTGATAATCTTGTCTCAATTCTCCTTTGGGATTTAAGGATGTAATACATTGGAGTAAAAGATAGGTTACAATGATGAAGCCTCGGGGTTCAGAACCTTCTTGCAGTGACCGGTAAATATCCAGGAAGCTTTCCCTTCAAGTTTTACCGAAGTGGAAATGGTCAGCTGGCTTGATACGGTTCGTTACATCCGGGCTCAAGAGTTATCCAGACGTGTGTCTTTACCATTATCCAATCTCTGGGCTTAACATAAAGAGACCCTGCAAGGAAATCTGGATCTGGAAGGGAACCATAAACACGATAATACAAAGAAATTCTATTTTTATTCAGTGCTCCCACAAATGCAGTAAGATCTTTCTGTTTGGAGTGACTCTGACTGAGTGTAACGCTATTAGAAGGCATTCTGTCCATGTTTTTCCTGTCTCAGACATTGCCTTTTGAATTTTTAACTTCAGTGTACCAATTCATTCTTTCTACCGCCCCACTACGCTGGGGGTGATGGGGTTTATGGAACGTGTGTTCAATGTTTAATGCTGACATTACTTCTCTAAATATTTCCCCTGTGAAATGTGTAGCTGGATAATTTTCTATGGTTTCTGCAACACCAGACGTACATATCACTTCATTGCGCAGCTTCTTAGCCGTGTTTTTGCATTGGCTGTTGCCACACATCATGCTTCAGGCCATCCTGAAAAGATATCAACACAGACAAGGACATATTCATACCTACCAACCTTGTGTAGCTGTATGTAATCAATCTGCAGTCGCTGCAATGGGTACAATGGCCTTGCGGTATGCTTCTCGGGAGCTTTTACTGTTCTCCCTGTGTTATGGCCGGCACAGAGAAGACATGTCTGCACATATCGGGTAGCAGTGTTGTTGTACCCAGGGACAACCCAGAACCTGGAAACCAAACTTACCATTGCATCCATGTGTTGGTTCATCTGTCATCATAGGGTATTGGACCAAAGGCCGGCTTCTGAGGTTCCCCATACACCGGAAACTGGGATACGCCCCCTAACGCCTCTTGGCCGCTTGCACCGCCTCCTTTACAGGAGACGGCGTCCGGCGCCATCTTGGCCACATTAAGTATAACCGACACCATTTTATTCTGTCCGCTTTCCCGCTCCGACCCCACTGTAGAGGCCGAAGCTGGGGGATTTGCGGGGCTTGCGTCCCGAACCGAGCTCTCACCTGGTCCGGAATGCAAGGAAGACAGGTAGGAATACTTATTGGATACCCCACCTGTCTTCTTCCGTCTTATCTTCCATAGCTTTTTCTTTTGCACTTTGTCCTCCTCTGGTGGCAATGAGCTCCAAAACAAATGTTCTGGAGGGACACTGGGGACTCCTGCAGCCGTATTTGCGTGAGCAACCCCCGGGGGCTGCTCACTGCCCGATTCAAAGTTTTGTACACCTTGGCTGCAGGAAAGTTCCCCATTTGCCCATCCATTACTGCCTTCCCAGGGGGCCTCCGAGCCCGTCTTCGTCCCCTCCCGGATTGGCATCCTCTCCACCTCCACACTCTCCTCCACTTCTGCGGCCTCCACTTCTGCGGCCTCCACTTCTGCGGCCTCCACTTCTGCGGCCTCTGTAATCCTGGCTTCCTTTTCTGCAGCCTCCGATGCCTCTGCACTTTTAGCAGCCTCTCCATTTTTCCTTTCTTCTCCTTTGCAGGGGGTTTGGTTACATTGCGTGGGGGACGCCATCAGGGAAAACCTCTCGTCATTCTCCAGCTTCTCCCCGAAGGCTCCCCCACCGGCCACGATCTCCAATCTCCTTTCCTCCACCGCCTTGACTTCCTCCAGAATTTGTTTTACCTGGAGACTATACCGGGACCTCTTGGCGCCTGTTGTTTTCGCGGCTCGTCCCCTGGCGACTGCCAGATCTTCCCGTAGCCGCCGCAGGGACTTACCGAGGTCCCGCTATTCTTCCAGTCGGGCAGCTAGGCGGGAGCTGAAGGTTTCCACCGACTTCCCCGACCGCAGTAACCCCCACTCCTCGACCGTACTCTGGTCCCTGGGTCGGGTATCTTGCCTTGCTGGGCCTTCTCGTCGGGCCTTCTCCTGGGCCTCCACCTGGGCGTACTTCCATCTCCTCCTCCACGTCTCTCCTCTCGACTCCTTCCAGAGCCCCAGCATCAGGGGGGGGCCGCACAGATATTTCCACGGGATGACCTTCTCACCCCTGATGCTGGCTGCACCTTCCCAACAGGTTGGGAAGACCCTCTACCCCCCGCCTGCATGCTCAAGGGGGTAGAGGTCTGAGGCTCCATGTATGAATGGAGCCTCCTTCACGGACGTTTCCTTAGCCCAGGCAGGTGATATGAACCTGGGCTGGTGAAAAAAGGAAACTCCCTCGATCCTGGGTGTGGTCCTCACAGATCAGACACAGCAGCAGCACTCAGACACAACCTCCCTCCTCATTAGTCACTGCTGGTACTCTTTTAATAGAAAAATATAAAACATTACAAAATATACAATATTTGCAAAACACAACAAAAAAAATGTATGTACATTTCTATACATCAAAATTAATTTACCCAGCCTGGCCATTCTTACATACATCCCCATGCATACATAACTATAATCCCATACTCATTCATACACACACCTATACCCCCAACCCAAACCCAAGGAAACATAACTATAACACTATATACGGCATACCTATTATAACATACTCTTATAACCTTGTGCCAACCAATGGCCCCCTAAAAACCAAAATCACCACATATATAAAACAAAATTAATAATAATCAGACTAATAATAGAAACAACAAAATAATAATAATAAACTCTAAAAAAGAAAAAATTACCATCCCGTGGTGCACTTACTTCAGTGCACCATGTAAATGAAAAAAAAGTACAAAACCCCCAAAAAATAATGAATTTTTTTTTTAATTATTTTTTATTTTAGATATTTCTTTTTTTATTAAATTTAATTTAACTTATCCACATTCATGCCTAACCTTATACATACTATCTTTTTCATCACCACCCATTACCTCCCCTGACCAGCATCACTCCTCATGTCCTCCCATGTCCGCATAGTTCAGATGCTGGCCCCCAACACCCAACACACTGACCCAGCCCAATCCAACGTCACATGTCCTCTTCACGTTCACGTAGTCCAGAATCAGGCTGGGCACACCCCCAGGCCCCCCACCTATCTACTGCCCATCTTACCTCAACATTCAGACAAACCCATGCATACACCTATACACCATACAAATCATAACAGACACATAACTATAACCAAATAGCATACTATATACATAAACCCGAAAACCTAAGTTTGTCCGCTTGTAAACCCTTTTTCTGTCTCCAAAAGCTCAAAACAAACACCTTCTTGTGCTTACTCAGCCCATCAACAGAGGGGAAGGAGAGGAAAGCCCCCCTAGAGCACCAGCCCAGAGGCCAAAGCCACCCCCAACCACTACCCTTGTCCCTATCGCTAAACCCATCCAGCTTGCCCTATCTCTATCCCTTATTACTTTATAAACTAATCTGTCCCTCCGGCTGTCCCTCATTCTGTCCCTATCACTATTTCACGGTGGCATGGCCAGGTGTAGACCCCTACCCCCAGTCTAATACCCCGGGGCACCCCCTCCCCTCCCCCTAAAGGTTGGTTCGACCTAAGGCACCCTAAAATTAAAGCCCCTCCAAAGTCGAGAGGCCTTGGATGCACCCAGTCTCTCAACCTCCAGAGACCGGACCTTCACCAGGTCACCCATGATATTCCTACACACCTCGTCCTCCAGGAGGATTTTAAACTGAGTCGACACTAAACACCGTGCGTTCCACAAAAATACCTGATCACTAAACTAACTAAAAAATAAGTGCAATGAATCCTTCCACCCAGTTCTCCGAATGCCCCATAGGCCCAACCAGCGTAAGGAGAGGTTGGTCAGACCGGGCCAACCGATGGAAGCACCCACCCGTTTGTAAACCTCTGCAATGAAGGGACACCGAAGCAAGAAATGGTCCATGCTTTCCAGCATGTCACCGCACTCCTCCCGAGGACAACCTCTTTCATCTGAGTTTCTATACTTCAGATTGCCCCTTACATACAGCCTCCATGGAAGCAGCGCCAAGCCAGATCCTAAAACTTCTGGGGAATCCTCACAGAGTTTAAAAGTTTTAATCCCACCCTGAGGTCTCTACTTGGGCAGTCCCTGAGCGCCAGGGGCTTCTGAAAGCAGGTCAACAAGACCTTTCTCTCAAGAAATTTTCTCGACATGGTCTTGATCTCCCTCGATTCCAGACCCCACCGATGAACAACCTTCAGAACCGGGGCGGCATGAGCCGGGAGGTGCCCATGGGGTGCACGCAGGTCTTTCGCTTGGCCTCCTGTCTCCCATTCCTGGAGGGAAGGTCGAAACCATCCCCTGCAGGAGGATATCCACAGAGAAGCCCTTTCTCTTTCAAAGAGGTTCGCCAAATTGATTTTAACCCCTTCCCGCATTTTCATGTACAGTTACGTGATGGGAGATGGTGTTTTCACGCAATACCACGTAATTGTACGTGAAGGAGATGGAGCTGGCTCAGGAGCTGAGCCAGCGACATAACCGCCGTGTGACAGCTGTATGTTAAAGCTGGCACCCTAAGGTATCGGCCAGGACTGGAGCTAGCCTCCGATCCAACCGATTAACCCCTCACATGCTGCGTTCAATAGGGATCGCAGCATGTGAGGAGTTTATAGCCACCGGCACACCAGCAACGTGGTCGCTGGGTTGCCGGTGGCTGCAAAGGCGATCGGAGGCCTAATGCCTCACGGTCTGCCAGCAACGAAATCCTCCTATGCCCCGTCATCGGCGGGGCCCAAAAGGCTTCCGGTACCATCAGCAAGATCGCGCCGGCTCAGCTTCCGGCTCACAAGCTGAGCCGGCGTCATCAGCAGTGGGTGTCCGCTGTATGTTACAGCGGACATCCCACTGTAAAGGCAGGAACCGGAGCTAGCTCTGATTTCTGTCATTAACCCCTTCAATGCAGCGATCCAAAGCAATCGCTCCATCCAAGTGGTTTGTAAGAAATCGGCAGCCTGCCATGCGATGGCAAGGCTGGCGACTGTTACTATGGCAACAGTATGCCTAACAATGGCTTCCTATCTGCCATTACGGAAGCCGATTAGGCCCCGCCCAGAGGTGGAGCCTGATCGGCTTGCTGTCAGTGAATAACTGACAGTTCTAATACATTGCACTACATAGGTAGTGCCAATGTATTAGAACATCAAACAAACAGTTGGAGCTTCAAGTGCCCTAGTGGGACTAAAGAAAAGTGTAAAAAAAAAAGTGCAAAAAAAGAAAAAAGAAAAGTTGTAAAAAATACAATAAGGCTGGGTTCACACGACCTATTTTCAGGCATAAATGAGGCGATTTACACCTGAAAATAGGGCTACAATACGTCGGCAAACATCTGCCCATTCATTTGAATGGGTTTGCCGACGTACTGTGCCGACGACCTGTCATTTACGCGTTGTCGTTTGACAGCTGTCAAACGACGACGCGTAAATTGACTGCCTCGGCAAAGAAGTGCAGGACTCTTCTTTGCAACATAATTGTTGATTGAAGTCAATGAAGAGCAGCTCAAGATTACGGGCGTCAAAGACGCTTCGCAATAATGCGAGGAGGAGCTTTTACGTCTGAAACGACGCAGCTGTTTTCTCCTGAAAACAGTCTGTCTTTTCAGACGTAAAAGCCAGTTCTCGTGTGCACATACCCTTAAAGTTTCAAGTTTCAAGTAATAACATAAAACACAATCGCCCTTTTTCCCTTATCAAGTCTTTTATTATTGAAAAAATAATAAAGACATTCATATTTGGTATCGCTGCGATCGTAACGATCTGAACTATAAATATATTATGTTATTTATTCCGCACAGTGAATGCCGTAAAAAAAACAAAAACTAAAAGATACTAAAAGATACTGACATAATTGCTATTTTTTGGTCACTTTTCTTCCAAAACTTTAAAAAAAAAGTGATCAAAAAGTTGCATGTACCCAAAAATGGTACCTATAAAAACTATAACTCTTCTCGCAAAAAACAAGCCCTCAGCTCCGTCTATTAAAAAATTAAAAAGCTATGGCTCTCACAACTTGGCGACAAAAAAAAAATCCATTCTCTTTACAAAAGTTATTTTATTGTGCAAAAAGTTGTAAAACATAAAAAAGTGCTTGACTAGCCTAAGTAGAGTCATGTGCTGATTAACCATTTTACCTTTATTCCCCTTTTTTCACCCCCTTCCCAATAAAGACACGTGACAACCGAGGTTGGATGTGAAATGGCAACAGCAGCCGTTTATTTATTTAACATTAATTAAATGCAATTTAATCCGAAACATTCGGATAACTCTTTTAGGAGTTCGACCAGAGAATTCCTACTATAATTCACATGACCCAACATGGGTCAATTAACACTAAACAGAGCAGGGGAAACCTAATTCAGGGCGGGTGGGTGGGAGCTACGTTTTTTGATTGTTTCTCCTCCCGCTGCTTCCGGCTCAATGCCGAAAACAGCGGGAGGAACAGTTACCACACCCCGGCTCCTCACATCTCTCCCTCCTCCCTCACCTAACCTGTCCTTCTTATTGGCTGAACCCTCCCTCCTACGGCAGTCATGGAGGCTTCCCGTTAAGCCCTCCGTGCTGCCGTCCAGCCTCTGCTATAAATTAGGTATCGCCAGAATCGGACTGACCCACAGAATAAAGGTAACATGTAATTGATAACGCATGGTGAACGCTGTATAAAAAAAACTAAAAAACTATGCCAGAATTGCTGTTTTTTGGTCACCTTGCCTCCCAAAAAATAAAGGATAACAAGTGATCAAAAAGTCGCATGTACCCCAAAATGGTACCAATAAAAGCTCGTCCCGCAAAAAAACAAAAACGCCTTCATGCCACTACGTCTATGAAAAAATAAAATTAGTTAAGGCTCCAATAAGTCAGGAAAGAAAAAATATGCAGTTGTGCCGACCCGAGGGGAACATTTCTTCTGTTTCAAGTGGCGAATTATCAAGGCCCCTAAAATTAGGGAACCAGGAAGGGGAGAGCCCAAGCATATCTGCTTGAAGCGAGGGTGCCCGTATTATACCAGGACAACACTTTCCCGGCAAAATTCCCCAAACTGCAAAGATGCCGAGTGTGGACCAAAAGGGGAATAAGTAAGGACCATTTATTAGTGAGACACCGGCCTGTGCAGAAAGGATTGTGTCACAGCGTAACACACATCTATGGATTATTTTATTGGTTTTTTTACCCCATTATTATACCACCTGACTATGCCCCTTATATACTCCGCCCAGCTTACATGTACCCCCCACATTATAAACGGAAACACCAGTAAGAGTCCAAACAAAACTACTGCCAAGCAAAATCCATGCTCCAAAAGCCAAATGGTGATCCTTCCCCTCTGAACCCTACAGCATGCCCAAACAGCAGTTTACTTACACATATATGGCAGCGCCATACCCGGTAAAACCCTTTTAACAATTTTTTGGGGTGTGTGTCTCCAGTGGCACAAGCTGGGCACGACATATTTGCCACTGAAATAGCACATCTAGGGAAGAATTTAAATTTTTACTTTGCATCATTCGCAGCGCAATCATTTAAGGAAAAGACCTGTGGGGGGAAAATGCTCACTACACCCCTTAATAAATGCCTAGTGGGGTGCAGTTTTCAAAATGGCGTCACTTCTCAGGGGTTCCTTTTATTATTTCACATCAGAGCCTCTGCAATTGTGAACCAATACTTTGTGAATCGCCAAATTAGGCCTCAATTTTGCATGGTACTCTTTCACTCCTGAGCCCTGTCAAATGTTGAGGAAAAAGATTAGGGTCACATGTAGCGTGTTTCTAAAACCGGGAAACACAGCATATTAACCCCTCCCCGCCGCAGCCCTTTTTTCAGATTTTCATTTTCGTTTTTTCCGTTGATATAGTCCTATGAGGGCTTGATTTTTGCGGGACGAGTTGTAGGTTTCCGTAGCATCATTTATTTTGCTATATAATGAAGTAGAAAATGGGAAAAAAAGTTATTTGTGGGGTAGAAAATGAAAAAAACAGCGATTCCTCCATGGTTTTTTGTGCGTAGTTTTTTTGACGGAATTCACTGTGCAATTAAAACAACATGTTAACTTTATTTTTTGGGTCAATACGATTACGGCGATACCAAATATATATAGTTTTTTTCTATATTTTACTACTTTTACAAGTAAAAACCTAAGTGTAAAAAATAAAATGTATTTTGTGTCGCCAAATTCCGAGAGCCGTAACTTTTTTATTTTTCCGTCGATTAAGTGGTATGAGGGCTTATTTTTTGCGGGATAAGCTGTAGTTTTTAATAATACCATTTTGGTGTACATGCAATGTTTTGATCACGTTTTATTTAATTTTTTGTGGGAGATGAGGTGACCAAAAAAATAGAGGCTCTGGCGTTCACCGTGCGGGTTAAATAATGATATATTGTAATAGTTCAGACTTTTACGGACGCAGCGATACTAATTAAGTTTATTTTTTATTTTTTTTACTATGCTCTAGGGCAGGGGCGTAGCTAGGGGGGGGGGGACAGGCGGGGCATGTGCCCCAGACCAGTGGCGTAGCTAATAGAGGTCGCAGCGGTCGCAACTGCGACCGGGCCCCGTAGCTAGGGGGGCCCGCAGGCCCCCCTCACTACACTAGCGCTGCAATGATTGCTCTACATTGCTGGGTCCCTGCTGGGGTACAAAAGAGACCCAGTAATGTAGCTTAAAGCATTGGTGGCAGCTCAGCTGTCAGAGTGTCATTGCGTGGAGGGGGAACAAGAGGGTGGAAAATGAATGCTAGATGAATACACTCATCTTACGAGACCCAGGCCCGCCCACTGTACTGTCCACCCAATCAGCTCACTTCTTGCGGTTTCCCTCTTCCTCGTGACTTAAGGTATGTTTGATGCTTCCGCTATCTACGACCTTACACCCCAAACCCCAATAAGAGACCACACATGAATTTTGGTGTAAAGGCCACAGCAGCCATTTATTAAACACACCTTTTTTCTGAAAAAGAGCATAACCATAAACACATCATAACTCCATGATAACATCCTGCTCTATTTCCCAACTCCAGATAAAGGATCCTTGAAGGCACTTCAATCATTAAACTCCATCGTTTCCTTATTAGGTCTGGACCCCTTACCCTACAGCCGTTCTGCACCTGACCCGAGGGCACCAACCATGTCCAAGACCTCTCTCTCCCTTCCTGGGGACCCTGCCCATCA